>NW_026055169.1:195447-245284 GCF_022829205.1 Neoarthrinium moseri | reverse complement strand
GAGGCTCCTATTGTCACGAGGTTTTCATTCAGTAACACGTGTCGAGTGCTGCGCCTGCGCTCAATGGGGTTGAGGTTGGCTTTTCTGCGAAGAGGCCAAGGAAGGGAAGGAAAGGGAAGGGAAGGGGAGGGCCCAAGACGAGGACGAGGACGAGGACGAGACACGACACGGTTGTCCCTGTTGTCTGACAAAGAAGTCCTGAAGCGCATCCAATGTACCTACTCCCTCGTTACATACATATAGGTTGTGTACAGGTAGCTACCTCAAGGCGCAAGTTTTGACTACGGTGGGAAAGGCGAGACGTCACATCCTACTGGGCACGCCTGGACCCTTTTTCCCACCCACCCCCTACCCCTACACGGTACACACAGTAACTAAGGTTAGCTCCCCGCAAGCAAAAGCGGAGCCAGACACCCCGCAGTCTCACGATAAGAGCTTGCAACAGCGCCAAGTCTGAAGCTGGCGCATGCAGGAACATACCGTACTGTGGTAGCATCTATGGTGTAACTTGCCAGCTAGTTACCAGGGTACCTACCTACCTTACCTCCGCTGCCACTGCTTTGAGTTAGGGGCTTAAGTAGCTTCGGTCTGATCGGAGAGGCCCCCTGTGCTTCCGAGCTCTGCCCCCAAGAACAAAATCGTCGAAAGCCTCCACAGGGCTGTCCCCAGATGTCCGCAGCACATACCATCACAGCTGCCTCGCCCTGCCATTGAGCCACCGCCATGGCTCCTGGTGGCCCGAAACTTCCTCCGTAGCGTTCTGGCCCTTGCACCGTCTCTCTCTCCCTCTCCCTCTGCCTCTTCCCCCCCCCCCCCCCCCGTACTGCAACCATGCTGGCCCGCGCATTCTGCACCGGCGCCGGCACCCGCACCCGCCCGGGCTCGCCTGCCTCGGCCGCCCGTCGCCTCTCCTTCCTCCGGACCATGGCCTCCGCCTGCGCCTCCGCCTCCGCCTCGGCCCCCCGCCGGCCGTCCCGCGAGACCATCCCCTCGAGTCCCATCCGGATCCTCCGCACCGTCGACTCCGTCCGCAGGTGGCGCCGTCCACACATGCTGGACCACCGTCTCGTCGGCCTCGTGCCCACCATGGGCGCCCTGCACGCCGGCCATCTCAGCCTCATCCGCGCCGCCGCCCGCGAGACCCACCACGTCGTCGTCAGCATCTACGTCAACCCGGCCCAGTTCGGCGTCAAGGAGGACCTGGCCTCCTACCCCGTCACCTGGGACGGCGACTGCCGCATCCTGGCCGAGCTCGACCGCGAGCTGGCCGACGACGGCGCCAACCTGGGCCGCATCAGTGCCGTCTTCGCCCCCACCACCCGCGACATGTACCCCTCGGGCTTCCCCGGCCAGGACGTCGACTCGACCGGCAGCTTCGTCACCCTGACCCCCGTCGGCCAGGTCCTGGAGGGTGCCAGCCGCCCCACCTTCTTCCGCGGCGTCGCCACCGTCTGCATGAAGCTGTTCAACATTGTCCAGCCCGAAAAGGTCTACTTTGGCCAGAAGGACGTCCAGCAGACCGTCGTCGTCAAGAAGATGGTCAAGGACTTCATGCTCCCCGTCGACGTCGAGATCGGCCCGACCGAGCGCGAGCCCGACGGCCTGGCCCTGAGCTCGAGAAACGTCTACCTGGGCGAGAGGCGGAGGCGAGTCGCCACCCTTCTGAGTCGCGCCCTACGCGCCGCCGAGAGCCAGTACCGCGCCGGCGCCCTGGACCGTGAATCCATCCTGCGCGCCGCCACGCAGCTCACGACCGATGTCCTGGACCAGCAGATGGCCCTGTCCCCCGAGGAGAGGGTCAAGTTTGAGGTCGATTACATATCCCTCGCCGACCCGGACACCATGGAGGAGCTGGCCGAGGTCGACCCTCGGAGGGGAGGTATACTGAGTGGTGCCGTCAAGATGCTGCCGGTCGAGGCACCCCGGCCGGGGGAGGATTTGGGGCACAGTGGAGGGCCGGCTGTACGGCTGATCGACAACATTGTCCTGAAGCCCTCGGTCTGAAGCCGGTCACGGTAGACTGCATGTAGATCTCTGCTTAGAACAATACCCTTACGAATACTAGAGACTCTAGACGCATCACGCCTTCTCGGGCTGGCTATCACCACCGCATTTTATGGCTTGGCCCCCACCTCTCCCTCGGCAACCGTAGTGACCCTTGCCAGCCCCAACGTCTTCTCCGTGTTCCGGATCACCTCCTCGGCTAGCTTGTCTTCCATCTCGGCCCCGTCCAATACGGCCGCCGTCTCCTCGAGACTCATCTTGCCCGTCTCGACGAACAAGAAATACACCACGGCCAACTCGACCAACAGCCACACGTCGTACGTAATGTAGAACTTCCACCCAGAGTTGGTCACTCCGATGGGGTTAGCGTACTGGTTGAATATCAGGGCCAGCGCGACAAACAGGTTGTACAGCACCAACCCTCGGGCTCTCAGGTTGTACGGCAGGATCTCGACCACGTACGTCACCTGCAGTGGGCCCCAGCCGATGGCAAAGACAAACTGATACAGGAAGATCATGGCCACGACTCCCTTGGCTATCCCGCCTGGCCCGTCTGCTCCATCCGAGGCCAGGTCGGTCGACATCTCGTAGGTCGCCTCCAGTGCCGTCCAGACTACGTAGACGACCAGCATCCCGGCCGTCGACAGGAGGAACAGGGTGCGTCGCCGAAACCTGTTCACTACCAGCGAGAACGCCAGCCCCCAGACCATGGACCAGATCGTCAGCAACCCGTTGATCAGCGTCTGCGTGTCCTGCGACGTGTAGCCGACCGAGTTCAGGATGATGGTCAAGTAGTACGAGATCAGGCCGTTACCGCTCCACTGGCTGAAGAAGCCGACGGCCAGGATGATGAAGAACCGGCGCCGGTTCCCGGGCGTGGAGAAGAAGGCAAGATAGCTGGTCGATTTATACGCTTCCCTCTCGAGACGGAGCGCCGACCGGATTTCCTCGATCTCCAGCGGCACCACAGGATCCGACAGATCGCCGTTGGCGTGGTACTTGACGATCAACTTCTCCGCCTCCTCGTCCCTCTCCTTGCTCACCAACCATCGCGGGGACTCCTCGACCATGAAGCACAGGCCCAGCTGCAGAACACTGGACAGGGCCTGCAGCAGCGACGGGATCCGCCACGCCCACGTGCTCCCGATCCGGAAAGTCCCATACGTCGTCCACGCCGCGACCAGCGCCCCGAGGCCCCACAGGCTGTTGTAAATGCTGACGAGAGGCGCGCGCTGCGTCGGGTACGCCAGCTCCATGATCAGCAGCGGCGCCGCGGTGATGTTCAGGACGAGCCCGAGCCCGATGATGCCCCGTCCGGCAATGAACATGCCCGTGTTCTGCGCGGCGGTCTGGAGGGCGACACCCACGAGCAGTACGCAGGCGCTGCCGAGGAGAGCGGGCTTCCGGCCCCACGTGTCGCAGATCCAGGCGCAGAAGGGCATGCCGACCAGCTGGCCGACGTTCTGGATCGCGTTGAGCAGCGCCAGGTCGCTGGCACCCGGGTGGTTGAAGGACTCCTTCCAAGTGTCCAGGGACTGCAGGCCGTTCATCATGGAGCCGTCGAAACCCGTGGCGTAGGACGAGATCAGCGACAGCACCAGAATGCAGTTGAGCTTCACGATGCCGGCGTTGCGGAGCCACGATACCGGCCCGCGCTGAACGGCGGCATCCACGTTGGCCGGGATGCCACCAGCCATGTCGCCTGAGACGGAGCCGGGCATCTTGGGTGCTGGTTGCCGTATCGCAGCAGAGAGAGGGCGGACGGGATTGCACGATTGCACGATTGCACGATTGCACAGTGAAGATATGGATTGTCGCCCCATCCCTCTGCGGAGGTATCGCTAGAGGATGCAGAGACTCCTGAAGATCAGTGGGTGCGGGACATGCCGGTGCTCAATATATATATATATATAGATCTGGTGTATAGCACCACTCAGGTCGGATGCTCACCCCATGGGCACCGCGTGTTATCGACGGGGCGATCCATTCTTCTAACTTAGCAACGTTGTGTGCCAGCCTATCGGGTGCAGATGCATCTTGCTCTCTAGCGACACAACGACCAGACGACCCATGCTGCACACACCCATGAACGATGGTTGGGGAACCTTCGGCCCTGGTCACAAGGGATAGCCTAGATCGCCTATCAAGTGCCGGCAAACACCGGCGATACCGGGCATCCCGGCGACTTCGGTGGTTTTCGTGCCGCTCCAGCGAGCCTGGAGTGTGGTTCGCAGCGGCGCATTGCCCAGAAACGGCTTGAGAGCACTGACAAGCGATGTCCGGAGCCTGCCGAGGTGGATGCGGGGAAGACGGTGCCGAAGGTTGGACCGATGCCTTCCGATTCAGCTGCCCAGGGCGGAGTCTAGCCTGACGTCCGCGGAGCTGTCAATTGGCGAGTACCGGCTCTGAGCCGGGCTAGCTCAGCAGCTCCTATACGATTTCCAAGAGAAAGAGGTGCCTTGATTGATACGAACGGGCACGTGGACTTTCAATTGCGGCTGGCATGAAAATGCTTCGCAGCAACCTGCTGTTGGGGGCGAGCCTGGCAGCCTGGCTGCTGTGGCATGTGGGCTACTACTAGCCTGTCTTCCTCCCCCAAAGACCCTGGTTGTTCTTCGGGGTGGTATCCCAGCTACAAGTATCTACGCGAGAGGGCCAATGCACATCCCCCGCAATGAGGAACGATAGACGTTAAGTAGGTACCTAGGTACCTTACTGCAAGGCATTTAGCTGTTCTCCAACTTCTCCAAATCCCCAGGCCGCCCTGGACACCATCACCGCCAGTGGATCGACCGAGGGCTGACTTTTAGTTAAGTTGCTTACCTACTGATGCTGGTCAAGCGACCATTGTCGGGGAAATGGCCGATCTCTAATCCAAGAGACCGGCATGCTCTGACTTGGGGGCTATCACAACCCACAGGACTCGTAGAGCCTCTCTAGCTGGATCCAGTTAACCGCATGAGATTTTCCGTCACTCATGTCCATGGCCTCGGTGAAGGACCCTGCGCTAGTCTGGTCTATCAAGTTCATTGCGTATTCATTCCAAGGAACTGGGGTATCTTTTCACGGCGCGAGTCAAGACAATCTCGACTTCTGTCCCAACGAGCAGGCGCCTGTACGTCGATAGCCGTGGGGTCCATACCACGGCACGGCAAAAGGTCCGATGTATACCAAGCGTCTTCGGCTATCAGTCCCATACGTGCATGACGATGTCAACAAGCGGAATGTAACCTTCCCCAGAGTTCAAAATGACCAGGCTCGTCTCGCTCGTACAGGTGGCAGGATTCCGGTAGGTGTCGACTTCGCATCTTGTTCGTTTGAGCCTGGCCCGCGGGAGACTTGTGTTCATCATGATGGTGTCGTGTACAGAGCTTACATTGACCGTGGTTGGTCTTTGTAGCACATTGACGGCCGCGAAGAGTACAGGCTATCAACCCTCCCGGCTCACACCAGGTATGCATTGACGCCAATATAAGACTCGCCCTTCCAGAGTTCCACAAGTTTGCTAACACTTGCATAGCTGCTCAGAGTCTTTTCGACTACTCCATGCAAGTTCAAGACTCAAGATACGACTCCTATTATAAATATATATGGTATCAGGACAATGGGCCATGGTCGACTCGGTTTACAGCCTGGTATATCCCAGGATTGTTCGCCAGGGCCTGTGGCGACGACGTGAAGAACGGTATTGCTAGCATCGAGGCAGTGTAAGACGGTGAAGATGGCGGCTCAAGGGGGGGAACTTTGGCATTGACAACCTGATAGGCTGGCTACCCAGATGACCGAAGACTACGACTCTGCCTGGTACGGAACATATCGGCTCTCACCAGACGCGCCATATCCAAGCCCCGACAGTGACTACTACGCGCCGGAGATCTATGATACATATGATCCAAACTGGAGAGAGTTCATTGGGTTCGTGTCACAATACAACCCCCCGTCACTCTTATCCGCTAATCGATCCCAGAACAACACTAATCCAAGTTGTTGAAGAGTTCTCACATCTTCTCGACCACGATCTGATAACACGCATAGAGGACTCCCTGGAAGCTGCTGCGGTCGGTGGCATGCGCCGGAACGGATCCTACCCGGAGGGGGACAACCTCATCCTCGGCTATTCTAACCCAGCGCTCATGCGCGCGCTGACAGTCGGTTGGATCGGAGAGCGTCGGGGTAACCAGACGCTCATCGACTTTGCGTGGAAGCAAGGCGAGGACCTCCTGGCGCTGTTCGAGAGAGACGGGCAGGATGTCCTTTCGGAGTACAACGCCCCGACCTACTACGGTATGGACATGTGGGCGTTGGCGGCGAACAGGGCCTATGGTCCGAAGGATGCGCCCATGACGAAGAACGCAGCCGTGATCATCTCGGAGCTTTGGAAGGACATCGCAGCCCACTACAACCCGTTCCTTGGAAACATGGTTGGCCCCTACGACCGAGCTTACACCCGCGATGCCACCACCCACTCGGCCATCATCTCTCTGTTCTGGTGGGGTATTTTCGGGCGTGAGTATGGTCCGCAGCCACCGTTGGGGGAGGCCGATTTGCTGTATGACATTGCCCAAGGAGCGTCTTTGGCGCTGGTCATGGATACGGTCTCAGACCTCATCGACAATACATCGGTGGCTACACTGAAGGCGAAAGGCTGGTGGGAGGGCAGCCGACAGATCAACAAGACCATCTACGAGGACCTGGAGACCCAGAAGTTCCGCGTTGCATCTTCGTGGCTCAGCGCAGGGCTCATGATCGGAGCGCAGACAGTGGCCGAGACGGCCAACCGGGGAAACCAGTTTGTGCCGGCCATCGTGCACTGGGCATCGGACCCCAATCATACGCCATACCCGTACAACGGCTTCTTCTCGCTCTACCCCAGCGCCTCAACCATCACCTCCGAAGTTGGCGAGAGGACGCTCAAAGTCTCGTATCCGAACACCACCCAGGAAGGGACGGATATCTTCACGTTTGCGCTCTCCGGCATCCCACCGCAGTTCCTCGGAAGTCCTGACCAAGTAATCACCGGCTTTGACAACCTGCCCTGCCTGTCGGTCAACGTCTCGGCGCCAGGCTTAGAGGCACTGAATGTTACGTACGGAACGCAGCTACGCGATCACTGGATCTACAATATCTCGTATGCCGTACCAGAAGCCTTTGAGGGCACACCGTCGGTGTCGTTTGAGTTGGAGTACACATGTTAGTGCGTGGCTCGGCTACCGGGCGAGACCTGCAGGTGTTCGTTCTAGGTACCTAGTTACGTAGGCAGACATAGGACACTTGGCATACCGATTTTATAGCTTTGGCTGCTTACTCATCCCGTAAAGTCTAATTGAACCAACCCTTGGCTGTAAATGATGGACTTGAAGTGCCGACCCCGGGTGGAGAGGCTCATCGAACCACCCATGTTTGAGAGGATGGAAGGATTCTGAAGCCTCCCCTCCCCGACTTGGATGGAACTTGGGGGTTGTTTCCCATTCCTGCATAGCGCCATTCGTGACCCGGAGGCGCGCCCATCTCGTCATTGTGTTATCATCCAATTGACTCCCCCAGGCAAGCCCAAGCCAGCCGGGTGAAGCTTTATTCGCATCGGCAACTAACTCGCTGTCGGTATTAATACGCGGAGCAGCGGCTCCACCGAAGCGGAACCTAGGACCTCGACGCTGGACTTGGACTCGTGCCCCGCAATTCTGCCCAAATCTCGACATCCCACCCTCAACCACTCGATCCGTGGGTTTCCCCTGAATATCTTCCCGCAACCCAAACGTGTCCGGTGCTTCTTGGTTGGTTCCAGCAGCAAAGCAGTCTCGGGCCCGTCGTCTCGGCCGTTGTTCTCCACACCTCGCCGTGCTTTTGTTCCCACCACGCGGCCATCCCCCCCCCCATTCCCCTCCCTTTCCTCCCCCGCCATCCTCGCTTCGCGGGGTGCAACGGTGTACGTGTGTGTGTGATCGCCGTCTCGCCCGCTGCCCTTGTCTTAAAAGGCTCCGATGCCCGCTTCCGCCCCAACCGCCGTCTCCGCACCGGGCAAGGTGTTCCTGGCGGGCGGCTACCTAGTGCTCGACCGAGAGTACACGGCCCTGGTCTTCGGGCTCAGCGCCCGCGTCAACGTAATCGCCCAGGAGATCCAAACCAGCCAGGGCGTCCAGCTCCAGGAGATCGTCGTCGCTAGCCCTCAGTTCCTCGACAGTCAGTGGAGGTACGGCTACCACCTGACGCCAGAACAGGGTGGTATGCTCGTCACGCAATTGCATGTGTAAGTGAAGTCATTCGTCTGTTTTCTTGACCAATAGTACACCTTGGCCTACAAGATTGAGCCGCATACGACCTAGTGTTCCATACGTCAAAGGGTGGAAAACGTGTGAGGTTCCACAAGTCGACACCAAGTATGATGACGGTTTGAGCATTAGCTTTACGCATCGTCTTCGTTGGCCCAGACGACCCAGCCCTTCACCCCAAATCAGTTCGCCCCTTGTTTCCTCTTACAGCGTTTGCTCATAACAACCCTCAAGCGGCGCCAAAATAAATGCCAACCCCTTCGTTGAGACGACTCTGAGCTATGTCTTGACGTATATCGCGTCCGTGTCGCCAAACAAATCCGCACTTAGCCTAGACCCAGCACGGCTGACGGTCCTGGCCGACAACGACTACTACTCCCAGCCACACTCGATGACAGGCACCGAGAAGAACCCTACCCGGTTTGCCAAGTTCCCCACGCCGCTCAAGGATGCCAACAAGACTGGGCTGGGATCCTCGGCCGCCCTGGTCACTGCACTGACCGCAGCTCTCCTGTCTCACTACCTGCCCACGTCGGTCTTCGACGTGTCGACAGAAGAAGGCAAACGGATCCTGCACAACCTCGCCCAGGCAGCTCATTGTGCGGCACAGGGCAAGGTTGGCTCTGGTTTCGATATCGCTGCAGCTGTCTATGGTAGCTGTCGTTACCGGCGCTTCAGCCCCAGCATTCTGAAGAATCTACCCGAGCCAGGCACTGCCGGCTTCGCGCCAGCCGTGACCAAGCTCGTGGAGAGCGCGGCCTGGGATTACGAGATCAGCAAGGAAGGCGTGACCCTTCCGCCTGGCGTGGCGCTGCGCATGTGTGATGTCGACTGCGGCAGCCAGACCGTCGGCATGGTCAAGAAGGTGCTCGCCTGGCGGGAGCAGGACGTTGCAGGGTCCAAGAAGATCTGGGACACGCTGCAGGAGCGCAACGTTACCCTGGGCCGCCTGCTGGCTGAGGGGAAGACCAAAGACATCGTGCCGGCTGTCGACGCGATACGTGAGCTTATCCGCGCCATGGGAACCGAGAGTGGGGTTCCCATCGAGCCGGAGAGCCAGACTGTGCTGCTGGACGCTCTGAAGGATGTCGAGGGAGTGTACAATGGCGTCGTGCCGGGGGCTGGGGGCTTTGATGCCGTTGCATTGCTGATGCAAGACGACGCGGCCACCGAGACCAGGGTCAAAGAGTACGTGAAAGCATGGGGTAAAGATCACAACGGTGCAGTCAGGTTGCTGGACGTAAAGGGAGAGATGGAAGGAGTTAGGCGCGAGGGGTTGAAAGAGTACGGTGGCTGGTTGACTTGATACCAGTTTCTTAATTTGAGCAGGAGAAAGTTCAGGAAAATTCTATCTCACATTTGTGCAATAATTAGAGCTAGAATGCATGCCAGGTGTCTAATGACTAAATGAAATTACTCGCGATGACTTTGCGGGCCGGGCGGGCTTTTGTGATACCTTCCGTTTGCTTGGAATATAACAAAGTTTCACAGGAGTGATAATTGTAGTCAGGCCACCCACTCGAGCTCTGCACATGTATGGCTATTGCACAACCGCTTCGGGTTGGTCGGTCGCGACAGAAAATATGATCTTCAAGCTGTTGAGATAACCTTTTGGCTGACTATATACGCACAGGGAAGCAAGTGGCTGTACACGATGGGAAACAAGGCCGTGCTTGGTTAGTCACTAGTTCTAATTTCTGCAATGCATGATTACATTAAACTCATATTATAGAGAACGAGAAGAGTATGTCTTCTTCTCGTAATGTTTCCTATGCTTTGTGTTGAGTTGTTATAAACATAGGATTTTACACGGTGTGGTTAGATTATAGTATAATGGAACCGGTATCAATGCAGCCTAGGCTTTCCCTGAATATAGCGCGAACGCAAGTGCAATCTTTACCTCATTCGCACCTGATGGTAGTTTTGATCGCCTTTCCTTGGATACACTCTTCTTGGACAGAGCACGAGTACCACCCAGCAAAACATGACCTCAGTTCCCGGGATGATCCGAAGGTAGGGTGCCGATGCTCGACTGTCCTGGAGAACTTGGTCTTCCACCAAGATCTAGGTCATGGTCCGGTTCGGCCACAACTTCCTCCGGTGGCCACGACATAGCCACATCTAGCTCCCTTTGGTACACTGGTGGTTTTGGGTGGTGAGGGTCAGGCCACGTGAAACGCCTGATCCACCACCATGCACGGCGGGCGTTAACCTTGGCGAACTGCTTCTTATCCGAGTCGAAGACTTCGTGTAATTGTTCGAGGGATAGCTCTTTGGTCTCCTCCACGAGGAGATAGACCATGACCAGAGCCACAAATGTCAGGCCGCAGAATAGAGCGAGCATTCCATAGGGCTTGAGGTCGTTGTTGATTCTGCAGCAGGTCAGCGTGAGCACCGTTGGAATCACTGGGAGCATTCTTACACGGGAAAGAGGATGGATAGAAGCCCCGCAAACAGAAGATTAACCGCAATGGCAAATGCACAACCCTTTAAATAATTAGCAGCGATTTCCAATTAGATGTTTGTATTGTGGCCCACGATTTCTCGGTGCGACAGTGGAAAGCTGGACAAACATTAGCTTATGTCAGATGCAGAGCAGGCCGTGAAAACATACCTTTCGGATGCTAGCGTGAAGGGGATTGGTCCTGCAAAGTGTGAGCACGACGAGTGTAGAGGAAGAGCTTTGTAGTACCTAGTCCGGGCGAGTATGCCACAGCATGTACTTTGTGGTGTCAGCGAAACCAAGTTATGTTGGACCAGTCTGAGAAGGGGGAAAAGACAAACAATAGAGGCAAATCGCTACAAGCGCAACAGTCTTGTGGTTCCATTGTTCATTTTCCGCTGAAATCCCGTCCGTGGAGAGAACTGCGCAATCAACTGCTGCTGCTGCCATAAATATGCACATCAATGGCAGGGTGGTAATCAGCCACCTTCGTCGCCCCAGGGAGTCGATAGTCCGGATTGCTGGGAGCCCAAAGAAAAAATTCACAGCACCTATCACTTGTCAGCTGGGGACTACCGCACATGCCTCCAATACATCATACCGAATCCGAGACTCAAAGCCATAGCGTGTATGGTATCACGTTGGCTGTTGATCTCGTTCGGGTTATTGGGATTCTCTCCAGGCTTTCTATTGTCATTGAGCAGTGAGATGAAAAGCGTCCCTAACACGTGTTAGACTCCAATTCATTAGATATTCTGCATGGGATATCGGTATTACCAGAGTAAAAAGCAGAAACGTTAACTGAGTTGCCGCCCAGTCAGTAAGTGAGCCATTGGAATGGGCTGGAGAGAGGCTTACTCCCACATAATTGCTGAGCCAAAGCCACAGTTGAACTACTACTGAGAGCGTTTCGAAGCCGACGAACCGTGAAAAGCTGCCTGAACTTAGAGAGAAAGCTGGGGGGTGTTTCAGTGCCGGTCCCAACAGATCGGAGAAACATGTATTCTTCCTCTATCGACTTGTGAAGAAGATACATGTCTTTGAAGGCTAGGAGCTAGAGTAAATGTTCAACCTTTGCAATCTTGTGGGTTAAGATTTCTTCATACCTCACATTTCGAGCGTAGCCTGAGAAGCTCCCCGAAAGCCCGCTTGGGATTGGATTTCTCTTGTCGAAGGTAATATCTAGGGCTTTCTGGGCAAGACCACAAGGCGAAGAACAAAACAGCCGCAGGTACTACTGGAGCACCAAGTATCAAAGCTACCGTTTGAGTATCGTCTCTACAACGAGTGAAAATGAGGTTAAAAACGAACCCGAGCATAATCCCACAGGCCACCCTAGAGAATAATTAGAAACAGTCAACAAGCAATATGCGGGGGCGGACGGACCACAGCTGCCAAGCAAGCACGAAAGACCCACGCCAGAAGCGAATCGCTGTTTCGGACGCTAAAATAGGTGTGCTCACGGCTTTGATTCCCATCCCTAATTGTATGCGTTAGTCCGTCAAAAGGGGGGACCTGTTCCGCTGCGTACCTATTCCGTTCACAATTCTCACTCCCAGTAAGACTTGCCACCGTCCTTCTACATCGTCAGGCATCATGACAGGGATCAGGCCGGCGAGAAGTGAAGTAATGCCAACAAGAACGGCGGAACACATCATCGCTCCACGCCGGCCCAAGCGGTCATTGATGGGGATAGATAGCCAGCATCCCAACAGAGCGGCAGAGAAGAACGGCATTGAGTTCGTAGCTCCAAGCTTCCATTGCGGATCCACTTTAGAACCCTGAACATCAGACGTCGATTTGTCCTCCTCTCTTATACCCAGTCTTGCGGCGTAAAGGGAACTCCCGTTGATCGAGGATTGCACGAACCCTTGCAGAAATGCGGCGCAGACAACAGCTATGGTCACCATAAATATGCCTTTCTCGGAGTAAAGCTTGTCCTGCTCCTCCCGCAAGGCCGTTTTTTCCCTTTCAGAGAGAGAGACCCCACCAGGCATCTTTCTGCGCACAAACTCGGGATCATCGTGAGCTATGCGGTCCCATACCCAGGCATCACGAGCGAGGAAAGCGGCCCGCTCCAACTGTCGACAGTCTTCCCGGTTGAGCTCAAGGATGCTAGAAAGCTTCGCGGCATCATGTTTAAGCGCATCATCAGATAGCTTGGCTGAGAGGCTCTGTCAGCCGTTCGTTCGGCTTATTGCCAGCCACCAGGCGTCTGGCGCGTCTCGGAAGGGTCATAGAAAATGACAAGGAGTGTACACTGACATAGTGGCCTAGGTACGGTTGCATCTATTGTTTTGGCCCTTCTCTGCCGCGACCGATTATGTTTGGAGTTCTGCTGATGATGCAGCGTGTCCATCTCAGCCCCGTTCATCTCGGCTTTCGCGCTCCCTTGGATACGGAACATAGTCTCACACGTGCAGGGTTTATTTGAGAGATGTAAAAGATACTTGAGGTAGCTTCTCAGTGCCTGCCTGGAATAAGGGGGGAAATCATCGCAGACCCAAGTCTACGTAAGTTGTCGTGAGTGCTGTCGATGATGTTCGAGCAACCTGGGGAGCCTTGTGTCAGCTTTTCCTCGCCATAGCCAAGTGCTCAAGGCCGCCTTGCCAGGCGCACTGCTCGCACGAACTACCAAACTTGCATAAGCAACGAGTACTTTCCGAGACAAGAGTTCGAGAGGCATTGGCGACCAACCACTAGTCCTCTTAGCACACAGCCTGCTGCTTGTGTAACCCCGGTATGTACCTCTGTCAAGGTCTGTCACGCAAAGTAGATTACGTGGCTTTCCTAGTGCATCCTTCTCCAGCTTACCAGCGAGGGACTGCCGCGTTTTGGTCACTCGAGTTTAGTTGTCTCTGCTGTGGGCCGCCTGTATTCCCCCATGAGAGTGTCTTGCTCAGCCCATGAAGGTGGTGTCGGACAGGATTGGCGCAACAAGCGAGGCCACTGCAGCTTTGAATCAACCCCTCCTTTGTGGCGGTTTTCATCATCCATTAGGCCTCCGAGGTCTAGACTCACCGCGAGCCTCTTGGGCTGCTGCCTCGTGTCTCCCACCTGATCAGGTGTTGTGCAGACGTCCTCCTGGGTAAGCGCTGAGCCTCAGTCCGTCCAAAAGATGAGTCAACAAATGATGAGTGGGAGTATCTGCCATTTGTTGGTATCTCATCTCGAGGAATAAGTCATGGTTTCATCATGGACGGGATCAGTGCTTTAGCCAGCATTGTAAACATCGTCGACTTTGGGGCCAAGTTGGCGCAACTAATTTCGCGGCTACATGACACTCCAAGGTTTCTTCGCAGCCTGAATGATTCCGTCCAGAGTCTAAGGTCCGTCTTGCTACTGATCCAGGAAGAGTTTAGAAAACCGGATATCACATCTTCAGACCAACAGCACGCGCAAGTCATTCAGAGTATCACAGAAGAATGCAACAAGCTTATCGCAGAGCTTCGCGAACGATTGCCTGTGATAAATGTTGGCGACGACACCTTGCGCAGATTGCGGGTCGCATGGGAGGGGTTCAACGCGGATCGGGAATTCCGAGAAAAGGATACTGAAATTCGAAAGTATGCGTTCATGTTGCAGATCAGTCTCTCTGCGTTAACCTCGTATGTTGAATTGCTAATCCCTACGACATGACTTGATGTAATATATATTGACATCGTGTAGGAGAAGAGCGTCTAGGATAGAAGCTGGCCTTGGTGCATTGCAAGAGAAGATTGACCAGGTTGTCAACGCCCCACCGTATCCTGGTGAAATCGACGACGACAAGATGAGTCAAAACGTACAGGCATGGCGGAGTAGCCTGTCTCCGTACTTGACCAGCAACGATTCAGTTGGCGGAGGCCAGCAATCTGAAGAGCGCTTCATATCGGACGAGATTGACGAGGAACTTGAGAGCAAAAACCGAGAGCTATCAAGATCATTCGAGTCCAGAGGCATGTTTCTCCAGGCAGCCCGAGCTTTGGAAAGGATTATTGAGCGCCGCCGTGCCCAAGTGGACATTCAGTTTGAGGAAGAGGTTCGGGCTCTGGAAGAGAGTCGTGCAGATCTTCTTTCGAGATGTTTCACCATGGAACGTCACCAAGAAGCTCTGGACATCTTTGGATATCTCCTACGGCAAGCGACAAGCGGACCAAGATCTGATGCTTCCGATGAGCGGAAAGCACGTCTTCAATTGAAGATGGCCTTTCTGTATCAAAATGAAGATGGACTTGGGAAAAGGCACAATCCAGATGAGGCCAGGAAACTCTTGACGCAGGCCGTCGACGTTTTTTACAACGTAAGCCCGCTTCCTAAGGAGGCTCTCCTAAGAGCAGGAACAGCTTTGATTGATATGCTGCGAGCGAGGGAGGAACACGACATTGCAGAGTCGTACCAGAGACGTATCCTTGGGAAAGTCCGTTTGTTCCACTCAGACATTGCCTACGAGGTCAATTGGGACAACTATCGAAACGTCAGCAACGAAAGTGTCCTAGGCTGGTGCGCAAGTCAAGGGTTCGATGCTTTTAGTCGTCATTTTCGATTCGACATTGTGCAATCTAGAGCTGTGATGGGTGAAGAACCAAGAAACAGTAGCACCTCCCCCCTTCACCTTGCGGTGCAACAAAAGAAAGAAGATATGGTTCAGGCAATGCTGGTTGAAGTGGAAAATGTGGATGTATTGGATAACGACTATATGTCGCCACTGATGCTGGCTGCGCGTTCAAGAAGGAGTGATATTGCGAACATTTTGCTGGAGTATGAAGCATCTACTGCGATGAAGCGAGACGGCCAAACAGTGCTTCATTTTTGCCAAGAAGGGGACCGACATAACGGCAGAGGAGTTGCGGTGCTGTTTCTTGACCATGATCAGAGCCTGACAAACCAGCAAAATAAGCAGGGGAGGACAGCACTTCACTTGGCTAGTGCCAAGGGCCACAAGAGGATGACCGAGCTTCTACTCTCCCGAAATGCAGCCCTTAATATCCAGGATGAGTATGGCAAAACTGCTCTTCAACTTGCAGTAGAAAATGCCGTCCTGCGCAGCCCCAGACATGGCTCAACGGCAAGCAGACCCTCGGTAAGCAGTGGGACGACAACATCCAGCGGACCAAGACCAGGCGTGATCGAGTCTTTACTGTCGAGTGGAGCAGATGTTACAATATCCGACAACGTTGAGAACACGCCATTGCACACTGCCTGTACTAGGGGTAATGTGGAGGCTGTCAGAATGATACTCTCTCATGCGAGGATGTCGCGTACCGATAGTTCTGTGAACAAAGCTGGACCACGCGGTCAAACGCCGGTTATTGCAGCCACCTTGAATGGGTATAGGGACATAGTCAGGGACCTGATCGATGGTGGAGCCAATCCAGAACACCAAGATGATACAGGTCGGTCCGCTAGAGACTATGCGAAGCGGGAAGGCGTCCATAGACACGAGATGATGGTTGCGCTCCAGGGGACACCGACGAGAGAGCTGCGAAGACTCAGTCACAATTAAGAGCTGGGGAAGTATGCGATGGATGAGGTTCATGCGCACCGAATCCTCGCGCGTTGCCCACCTTGAGAAATCGACGATCCTCATCCAGGAATACTAGGTCTCATTGTATGGGTGCTCGGCTGGGGAGGAGATGCAGACCCGACATCAGCCAAACGACCAGGTCGTCCGACAGCACGATAAACTACTATATGGCCGAATTCTACTTTCTGAAGCCATGGAACCGCCTAGGCTGACGGATCTTGACAATTCACGAAGTGACAGTCAAGTCTGAAGCATAACGGCGATAGTGCACATCCGGTGCCATTTCCCCTTGTGGACTAGACTAGCGTACTTCAACTCGAGATGTGTCAAATGCGGATGTCGTCATACGAGCCTATCATCTCAGGTCATAATCGACGGTGGCCGACCAAGTTGAGGGCTTGTGAACAATGGCACCACTGCGTGACGGCAATCATGGGGCTATTTGAATGGTGTGTCGGACCCTGAGACCCATGGGCGCTCTTGGCAATCGCTAACAGTGGGTAAAAGGTCATTCCTGCAAACATGGCAGTATCAATTTACGGACTTGTCCTATCCCCGGACCGATTGCACGGGCAAGACTGCCGTCGTGACTGGGGCCACAGGAGGCCTTGGTCTCGAAGCCGGGAGGCACTTTGCGCGCTTGAAGGCAGCCAAGGTCATCCTCGGCTGCAGGAATACTGAGCGTGGCGAGGCGGCTAAGCGGGCCATTGAGGACTCAATCAAGGACCTGGGCCCCGACGTCGTTGAAGTCTGGCCTGTCGACCTTGGATCTTTTGAGAGTGTCAAGGAGTTCTGCGACAGGGCCAATAGCCTCGACCGCCTGGACTACATGATCCAGAATGCCGGGCTTGCAGCCGCCAAGTACAAGTCGTTGGAGGGCTACGAGGAGACAATCACCGTCAACGTGCTGTCGACGTTTTTAACTACACTCCTCCTCCTCCCTGTACTGAGGAAGACCGTATCCGCGTTCAATACCATGCCTCATGTGACAATCGTGGCAAGCGATGCCCACTACTTTACCTCCTTCCCTCAGCGTAAGGAACCAATCATGTTCCAAGCATTGAAGGGCGACAATGACATGGCAAATCGGTATTACATCTCCAAACTACTGGTTGTACTAATAGCACGTGAGTAATCTACACTATGTTTGCAGAATGGTATAATATCTCTGACCATGCGTTCCGTCACAGGCGAGATGGCCAACGCTTTGGATACGTCTCCCAAATGCAAAATTGTGCTAAACACCGTCAACCCAGGGTTCTGCGATACGGACCTCTGGAGAAATGCCCCATGGCCACTGCTGCCGATTCTAAAATTTATGGCTCGACACGTTGGCCGGACCCCTGAGATGGGTTCACGGACTCTCATGTGGGCTGTGTTTGCGGGCGACGAGACTCACGGGGCTTATTCTGGCGACTGCATGCTTCATGATATGAGCGCCTTGGCTCGCAGCGAGGATGGGCACGCCACTGGGCGAAGAGCTTATGGTGAGCTGCTGAATATATTGGAAATTGTGGTTCCGGGCATTTCCGGGAACATCTAGTTGTCATCTTCGCAGTCGAGAGATCCCTTGCTTAATTATTTAATATTAAAGGTATATTATCTGAGGCGTACAATTTCAGTCTACCTCTGCATACATGTAGTCTTATGTCGTCATCGTTGTTACCATCATCATTTTTATTCTAACGTCAATGGGGTCCAAGGTGGTGTGACTTGCCTCTCATCCAATCGTCCAGATTACCACGAACGTCATCAGTATAGGAGGGATTGGGGGGGACTCTCTTTTTCTCTACTGTTATGCCTATCTATCATGACGGAAATCAATGTACGAGTGAAGGCAACAGCGTGGTAGCGAATACAGAATACAGGAAGATCGCACGATCGCCTATTTTAAAGCGTCCAAATCCCCCTCTCCCGCTCCGGCGTCTTTGGAGTCGAACTTGTTATCCTTCAGCTCCCGGACGACATCTCCCAGCCTCTCGATCGCCTCCACGAGATCGTCTTCGGGTTCCCACGCGAAGCAAAGTCGAATGTCTGTGTCAAACTTGATGCTCTCATCGCCTTGCACCTCAAACTGTGCGCCGTACCCGATAGCCAGATTCACCGCTCGGCACCTGTCGGCAATGATCTTTGCTGGCGGCCCACCCGGGAAACTCATCCACACGAAGTAACCCCCAAAAACATTTTCCTTCTCCTTGTCCCCTCCCTGCTGCACCAGACTGCTCACCCTGACGTGCGCGCCGAGGGGAACCAACACCTTCTGTACGGCCTCCATCAGTCGCGCATGCCGCCTCTGGTACGCCGGCTTCAGAGCCTCCTCGATATGCCGGTCCAGGGCTCCACTGTGCAACAGCTGGTACAGCATCGAGGCGCTGAATTGGCTGGGCGCGCTACCGGAGCGCGAGGATCCCGTCTGCGAGACCCCGAGGGCAAAGTCAGGGGTGGCATCCACCCAGCCGGTGCGCATGCCGGGAGCGACCAGCTTACTGAAGCTGCCGTTGCTAATGGCGTGGCCGAAGTGCTGGCCGGGCGCGTCGTGCGGACTGGGGCCGAGCGGAAGGTCGATGTCAACAAGACGAGGGAGCAGCGCCCTGCTGAGGGATGACGGATGAGGCGCTTCGACGGACGAGGACGCGATGGGCCACTGTAGCATGTCGTAGACATCGTCGGCGATGACGAGCGCGTCCCACTTCCTGGCGAGCTGCACCAAGGCTTGTCTCCTCCGCAGGCTCATGGTCTTGCCTGATGGGTTCGAGAAAGACGGCACGCAGTATATCACGTGTCGGTAAATCTTCCTATAGGGCTTCGGGTCCTTGTACAGCGGCTGGTTTCCTACACGGCTATCGCCTCGCACCTCCTCGAGTTTCTCAATCTCCCGTTCCAGGTACTCGAGGTTGATACCCTCGGCGTCCTCCGGCACGGCTCTCAACCGACCGTCGAATCCGGCATCTCGGAAGATGGGACATGCGAGGAAATAGCAGGGCGCCACCATCCATATGGCCCGGGTGTAACTGGGGTCTGTGAAGCTCTGCAGAATACCAGCGATGCTCTGGCTGGCACCGCCGGTGATGGCGATCCTGTCGGCTACCTCGTCTGTTCCGTAGAAGCGCGAGAACCACGATGCGAGCTCCTCCCGCAGCGGCTGGTATCCAGGGTCTGGACCATACTGCAGGGCGGGCGTGTAGATGCTGGGGTCTGACAGTACGGCAGCGCTAGCCTGCTGCAGGGCGGCTGTGGGCAACAGGGAGGGTGCGGGCCAACCGCGAAGCAAGTTGATAGGTTTGTGGGAGGAACTAGATGCGTCCAAATGGGACGCATTGATGGGAGGTCTCTTGCTGGTTGTCGTAGCCGAAGCCATGGTTTGGTGGAGGTGCTGCTGAGCCAACAGCTGCAGTGTGGCGTTTGGTTGTCGAATGGGAGCCAAGATCCTCAAGATACCCTGCACACTGGATGGAAAGCTTCGGGACATCCGCACACGGGCCGTGGTCCTTATTGTAGTCACCTACCCATAGAAGCCCCAAGGCCTGGAAGGTATGTTATAAGTAAGTAGCTGGGAAATGTGAAGGCCGCCGATGGCGGCGGCATTGGTGGTGGTGGACAAGATAGAGGCTTTACAGCTTGTCGATAAGCTCCGGCGCCGGTGCGGAGTCCCATTGTGGCGTTCCGCGTCCGGTGGCATCGTATGCACGCAGGTCCAAGCGAGAATGAACGAGAGAGGGCGAGGAGAAAATGACACACAGACTTGTTATCTTGTCATGGGAAACATGTAGGATGGCCTTGCCAGGTGGGTATCTCATTCTTGCCATTAAATAAAAAAAAAAGCCGATAGGAAAAAAAAGCCGATAGGGAAAAAACAACCAAAAAGCCTAACCTCATCCTATAGACCCACCAAACGCCGGCCAATGCTCCGTAATGCGCAGTGATGCCACCGCCGTCCCCTACCAACCCCAGGTTCGGGACGAGGCCGTGAACACCGGGGGCTTCCACTGAATGCGGTCCGGGTCGATATACCTCTTCTGCTTCAATTTGGCCTTCTCCCTCTGATTGATCATCTTCTGTGGAATGACCAGCTTGTGTTCACCCTTGTGGTACACCTGCATCTTGAGCGCCTGCAGAGTGTGCTCGACATCCTGCGGGGTCATGGCCAGCGACGTCGATATCGACTCGATGCTGACCCTATCATCGCGCTCGTTGTTGTCCAAGAGGAGATCTAGAATGTTCTCGGACCAATACTGGCGGTAACTGAGCAGACCAAGATCCGAGAGCGGCTTCTCTGGGGAGCCCAGCTTGCCCTCGACCTTGGACAACTCGTACGAGAACTGGATGAGCAGCCGGCCAAAGCCCTTTCTCTGGTACTGGGGCAAGGTCAAGATACAGGCGACGTTGTAGCCGTCGGCGCTCTCCTTCTCCTTGGAGAAGTAGCCGACAAGATGCTGGCCCTTCTCGGTCTTCTGGGTCATGACGTAGAAGAGGAAGGGGTCCACGTCGTAGTACAGGGTCTTGTGGTCCAGGAACATCTTGGACAGCAGACACAGGTTCCGACACCACGTGCGCTGCCTCCGGCCGTCGATCTCAAAGAAGGAGACGTAGTCGTCGCGGTAGATCTCGTTGCCGGGGGGGTGCTGCAGGGTGCACTTGGCCCTGTGGCGGTGGAACGACTTCTCATCACCATAGTAGAGGAGACAGAACTCGCAGATGTATATGACGTCCTCCTGGGTGAAGGCTTCCGGGTAGGGCGAGAAGTACCAGGGGAAGAGGTCGAACTTGCCGAACTGGACCTTGGAGATATTTCGTATGCGGGCGAGCTCGGTCGGGTTCTGGGTCATGGAGCCGCCGGTGCGGAGCTTCTCGATCTCGGCCTCCCTGCTGAAGCCGTCGTCCTCCTTCTTGACCTCGGGGGTGGCGTCGTCGTCGTCGACGTCCATGTCGTCGAGGGCGGCGGCGGGGGTCTCGCCGGCCTTGAGCTCGAGCTCGCGCGGCGTCGAGGGTGCCTTGGAGGTGGACTGGGACTCGACGAAGTCGGTCCAGGGGTGCGGCGTGAGGGCCTCGGAGGTGACGCTCTGTTCGCGCTTGGAGGGGCGCTTCTGGGCCTTCTTGGACACGGCGCTCTTCTTGGGCCCGGCCCCCGTCGCCGTGGAGGCCTTCTTGTTCTTGCCGTCCTTGGCCTTGTCCTTGTCGGGATTGGGCCACTCGACATCCTGCTCGAAGTCGATGCGGCGGACGGGGACCCACTCGTCGAGCCGCTTGTTGAAGTTGTCAAAGTTGCAGTAGAACTGGCGGCCGCTCTTGGTGTCCTTGACGCTGAGGATCTCGGCGCGGCGGGCCTGGCCCTCCTTCTCGACCATGGCGATGCAGCCGGCGCGCAGGGTGTCGGGCGTGGCCCTGCTCTTCTGTCGCGGCCCATCGGACGACCCGACCGTGGCCTCGCCGTTGGGAGTCATGATGGAATCGCGATGGGGCGTGGCAGGTTGTCGATGAACTTGCGAGAGGCGGCCCGCGATGCAGGCTTGCAGACGGGGCGGGCAGGGAGCCAGGCGCAACGGACAGTGGAAATAAATCCGCGTCTTGGTCGTGGAGGGGCAAAGCTGCGGAAGGGCTTTCGATCTAGAACCAAGGTACCCACCCACGCGCCCGCCCGACCTGTCGCTGTAACTTGGACCAATCGGAAGCGGTGGCGGACAGTGCTGCGGACAGTGCCGCGAACTGTCTGTTCCCCGCCGACGCGGGACTCGCATCAAAGCAAGAAAAGAGTCGACATGATCTGTCGGGCTTCCCCCGGGTTTATCTGCGCCATTGAGTGCTCCGACTATGTAACACATACCCAGGTCTACTGCGCAGGTAAGCTGTATCTGGCTGTTGAGCCAACTAGTCGACCCCCAGTGTACAGAACAACACGATCAGCCCCGGTTTTCGGCCATAAAGTCAAGTGACTGCGCTCATCTCATCCATGACTGATTTGACGCTTGTCCACGTCGCAACGATGCGCCAGCGCCAGAATCTGTGCAACCAACATATCCAGAACTCCTAAATACCGCCTGGCCCAATGCCTGCTCCTACTCCTGCTCCTGCTCCTGCTCCTGCTCGGGCTCTACTTGCACTCGTCTCGTGACGAGGGGTACGCGTGGATCTGAGACTGGTTAGAACCGCCCCCCCAGACAAAACTCAGGCGCGGCATGAAGGTAGATTACTGACCTGCTCCGCGAATGATACCCATTCCTCTATGCTCCTCACATACGGGTCCGCGCTCGAGTCGGCTGTCGACTCATGGCCCCATATGACAAACTCGTCGAATTGTGCTTTGCCATTCAGCCGCGCTACTTCGATGGCCTCCGGCAGCTCCTCGACGTCTGCGTCCCGGTCCATCCCGTCCTCACCGGGGATCTCACGTTTCTTGTCCCCCTTTTCGGCGACTGAGCCGTAGTAGCCTTCTGGCAGCGTCACGGCCTTGCCGCGGAGCTTCCTCCCCCTCAGATACGCGACCTTGGATCCATCTGCATGTATATCTTAGCCATGAGGCAGGCCCCCCGCGGGATGCATGGATGCCTACCTGAGTTCTCGGCCGGGCTCCAGTACGGAGCCGCCGAATCGACGTCGCCGTCATGGTGTATCCGGCAGGGCAGCAGGTGCACTCGAGCATCCTTGGCTTTTGCTTCGTGCGAGGCGATGGTGAGCATGTGTTGCGACATTCTGGAGAAGCTGGCTGTTCTGGCAAGGAGGCGAATAACAAGTGTACAGATTACTGGTGGACAGGGTTGGAGGGGGGTCGCGCCGTGAGACGCGTCGGAGAGTCGCGCGACCAGATGAGGCGCGTTAATTGGCAAGGCTGATAAGCGTATCGGCAATTGGCTCTGCCACATGTGGTACACACACACACACACACACACACTCCAAGAACCCCCCACCCCGCCTCCCCCAAACAAGTCGAGCAACCTGCTGACCTATATACGGTAGCCCGTAGGTAAGAAGTGACTTGACTGTTAGTATAGATCTATCCGCGTATGGTCTCTTGGTACACGACTTGTGCTCCAGCATCGCAAGGGTCTTGATCGTCGTATTTCCGATCCATAGTGCTCTTCAGCAGTACGTCCGAGCGGCAGTCGGCGTAGTGCCC
This sequence comes from Neoarthrinium moseri, assembly GCF_022829205.1. NCBI lineage: Eukaryota > Fungi > Ascomycota > Sordariomycetes > Amphisphaeriales > Apiosporaceae > Neoarthrinium > Neoarthrinium moseri. The sequence continues at coordinate 221,951 of NW_026055169.1, read as the reverse complement.
TGTCTCTCGTCCTTGCTCTTTTCTTCTTTTCTTTGGCCCCCTTCCCCCTCCCAACGATCGATTGAAGCTAGGACGTGGGAGTTGATCTATGTGGGCCACTGCGGTCCTCGGACTTCGAGATGTGCCGGCACCTATGTACTCGTACGCATCGTACATATTGGATACGGCGAAGAGGCCAACAGAGTGTTGACGTCATTGATTATGGCTTAACAAGCCCGCTCTTTCTACCATTCCCTCGCGCCCATGAGGACGACGCAAGTTGTTATTGAATGGCGGTGTGTCACACGAGCTACATTCGGTCGTGACCTGGGCTGAATTGTGACGGAGTCCGGGTTCTGTGCTGCGTTTCTGCAACTTGCCCTGGTTGCTAGCCACCCGTCCATTGAGGCACGAGCGACCCTAGTTTGCTCTCCCAACCCCATCCCAAGGGTCTGCAGGATACATAGTAGTACCTAGTCGTCCGTCGGCAGCATCGGAGACTCCCCCGTCTGGTCAGCTATCACCGTCGTCCTACGGCACCTCCATTGGTTACAGAGGAGTGTCGTGGGCATTTCCACAAACGACGGGCAGAATGTACGAAGTGTGCAGGAAACCCTTGCGTCCCACTTACTCTCACGCAAGCGACTTCTATGACGGCGCGAGTCCCGACTCTCATTCGGCAGAAGGCATCAGTTCGAGACAAGCAAAATAGCGGCCCCTGCCACTTCCGTTCCTCAACATCCCTGTAGAAACACAATCGTGCTCCACCAAAAGGTACCAGACAAGCTCCCACGGATCCCGCACTTTCATGTGTTCCTCGATGCTGGTGACATGCGACAAATCGAGTCCAGTGCGCAAAAGGTGATCCAAGCATGATCTGCGATTCCGACACGCGGGGCTAACACCTCGGGAAGCTGTGCTCACGTCCGTTTAAGAGTTTTAGCCCGTCCGTTACTTGCCGTGACCTGACGTGTCAGCCCTTTCAATCATGAGTGGTGATTGCATTATATGAGCCTGCTTAGTATAACTGTCCTCGGCGCCGCCTCTCCTGCTCCCAAGGCCCGACTGATACCGTCGGCGACTTTGATTGACATTTACGAAATCCTTGCCTCGACCCGTTCAAGAACTCCCATGCCACTCTGTCGGGCGGCTGATTATACTTTTGCGCTGACATTGTTGAATCGATCACGGGCCGCTTGATACACGGACAGCGACCAGTTCCCCTAGGTTGTTGGACAGGCCTTTCCGACCCTTTGTATTGAAGATTGATTGCAACACTGCGTGGTGTCCCGTTCGCGCGTACAACAACAACAACAACAACAACAACATGGCACCGTCGCTTCCGTCTTTTGTCGTGCGGCCGTTCACGCGCGGTGCCGACTTGGCCCGTGGAACATTGGGCGGCCTAACGTGGGGCCCGGCTTTGGCAGTGGCCAAGCCCGCCATTCTTTCGGTATTCTCCAAGATCGAGGTTGGGACATTGCTATTAGTAGACGAGCCTGCCAACACCCGGCTTGTTTACGGACAGAAGCTTGGATCCAAGGGAGCGGAGCTTACCAATGGAGATCATGCCATCAGAAAAGCGGATGCTATACCCCGGGTCGAGGTGGTCGTGAAAGACGAGGCCTTCTGGATGCGCCTATTCCTCTTTGCGGATATGGGGTTTGCCGAGTCTTATATGTTGGGCGAGTTTGATTGCGCAGACTTGACGGCTTTCTTCCAGGTGAGTGAGCCCGCTTGATTGATTGCTTGATCGGTTGATTGGTCTGTAGACCAATTGATGCAACCTGGCAATCTCCTGACGTGCTGTGCAGTTGTTTATCCTCAACCGGGACCAGATGGGCAACGGCACAACGTGGTTCTCATCGATATCCGGAGCCATCACGAGCATTGCGCGGAACACCAATACGCTTTCCAACGCTCTGCTCAATATCTCGGCACACTATGATATCAGCAATGACATGTTTGCCGCCTTCCTGTCGGACGACATGACGTACTCATGTCCGGTATGGAAAACGCGGCGAGAGGACCGTCTGGGCGAGGAAACTCTGGAGCAGGCGCAAATGACAAAGCTACAGCGGTTCATCGACGGTGCAAAGATCAAGGAGTCGGACCATGTGCTGGAGATTGGGACTGGATGGGGTTCCTTTGCGATCAGTGCGGTGCGTCAGACGGGCTGCCGCGTGACCAGCCTGACCCTGTCAAAAGAGCAGAAGCAACTGGCCGAAGACCGCATACGAGAGGCCGGGTTCTCGAGCAGGATCGAGGTGAAGCTGATGGACTATCGAAACCTGGCAGTCCCGGACAGACCATTTGACAAGATTGTGTCGATCGAGATGCTGGAGGCGGTGGGCAAAGAGTACCTGGCGACCTACTTCTCGCACATGCACCGGTTGCTGAAGAAGAAGGGCGGCATCGCCATGTTTCAGTGCATCACCATGCCAGAGGGCCGATACGAGGCCTACTCGAAGAGTGAAGAGTAAGTATGCTGGGACGGCGGGCTACGCTTGGTTGCGCTCGGCTGACCAAAGGTGCCCACCCAGTTTCATCAACAAGCACATCTTCCCAGGAGGACACCTGCCGTGCACAACGCAGCTGTTGAACCACATCAGCACCGAGTCCAAGGGGACACTGGTCATTGAGAAGGTCGAGAACATTGGTGGGCACTACGCCAAGACGCTGCGGCTGTGGAAGGAGAAGTTTCTCGACAACTTCGAGTCCAAAGTTGGCCCAGCTCTGAGACGTGAGCATCCGAGCATGTCAGAACGCGAGGTGGAAGTCTTCCGGAGAAAGTGGGAGGTAAGCAACGCAACCCGTAACGTTGGCCCCCGGCTCAGGCAACGAAGCCAAGCCCCAGCCGCGGAGGTGCGGAGACGGAAGGCTGACATCACTGGCAACATGACAGTACTATTTCACGTATTGCGAGGCAGGCTTTGTCACCAAGACGCTGGGGGACGTGATCATCACGGTGGGACGCGAAGGGGCTTTGGAGCTGATGGAGGATGTTCCGGTGTAAGACTGCAACCTGGAAGCAGGGCAGGATTTTGACTTGGTACAACTCACCTTTGGGGCGGTGTTTATGGCGGTGTCGGCTGCCTTGGTTGCATAGCACGGCGTGTCGATCATATTGATACCAGGAGATTCATTGGTTTGCGCGGTCGCGTATATATAACTATAGTTTACATACCTAGATCTCAACAGTATCCAACTCCCCACTGCCGCCGACCGACGATCGGAAACTGTCCAGTGTATGTTGCCTACCTTGAAGCATGACCTGCCTGCCCTGACTCCAGTGGTCACTCACCGCCCATGGGTAGGCAGGCAAGTAGCATCTGCTGATTTTACGACATCCCATGTCGAAACAGGTCGACCAAGCTACAGCCCACCTGGGCATGCAGTATGTACAACAGTCAAGAGAGATGAAGCGACAGCTCTGGCTGCCGGGACCCCCACCATGAACCCAATGCGGGACCTCGGACCCGGACCCCTAAGTTACCAGTTACCCAACTTGGGTCGGGTAGGCGTGGGACAGCTCTGGCCCACCCCTGACCCGCCCCTTGGCACCCGTGGACCCCTTCCACCGTCCTTGCGTACAAGCCACAAGCCCGTCCCCTGCGGCAACCTGGAACCTGCCCCTCACCCACCGAAACGGCGACCCCTCATTGCCTCGAGGTCGATTGCATCTCTCTGAAATGCCAATGCCGTGACAACTGACAAGGAGGCACGAACCACGGGAAATCTAACTCGTACATGTGTGTATATGTATAGCTGCTGGGCTGGAGACCCAAGGCAACCCACCTACCCAGCAGTGGATAGGTACTCGAGTACGTAGGCGTGCATAGTTAGTAGCTGCATTGAAAGCTGGCCGTAGGGGCCGACCCCCTAATTACTGACCGCCTCTCTCCCTCTCTCACACACTCTCTCTTCTCGCTTCTTCCCCGTCGTGGGTATCTATCCTGCCGTTCTTCCTTGCTGGCACCAGTCGAGTTGACGAGATCGACTTAGCGGCATCCATGGCTGCGTCCTGACTCCATAATTAGTCCTGCTGGAGTGAAAGGGGGCGGGAGGGGGAGAGTCGGGACTCGGGGACAGTGGATATTGGACAGTGGACGGCCTGCCATTGCCTGTAGCTAGTTAGTGGTCCACACGTGATACTTGACTTGCTCTCATGCCACCGTCCAGTAGCTTGCCTTGCGGATCTGCGTTATATCCTCCCGCTCGCCTCTTGCCCGCCCTTTTCTACATCCGTAACTCGTAGATACATACCTCTCGCTCGCTCGCTCGCTCGCTCTCTTCTTCCCAACACTTCCCCGTGCAGCATCGCCAGCCCACCACTTCGCCAACCCGCCCAAGACCAACAGCAACACACACCATCCCACAATGTCGGCTCTCGTCATCCCCCCCGGCGGCACCATCCTCGACACCTTCAAGGAGTCCTTCGTCAACGTGCCCGTCAACAAGGACAACGACAACGCCGTATCCACCACCCAGTTCCTCAACGCCGCCGAGTCCCTGACCACCATCTTCGACGCCCTCGGCTCCGTCGCCTTCTCCCCCGTCAAGTCCGACCTGAACGGCAACATCAAGAAGCTGCGCGAGCGCCAGCTGGCCGCCCCCGCCGAGTCCGAGACCGTCCAGAGCCTGGTGCTCAACGAGCTCAAGACCAAGAAGCACGTCGCCACCGAGGGCCTGGTGTGGCTGGTCCGGTAAGATCCCTACCATCATGAACAAACACCATCGGCGTGGGCGAGTGAGCGAGTGAGGCGACGGGAGAGGGGGAGAGGGGGAGAGGCAATGGCCCGTGGAACACCCCAGCTGACAACCTCATCTTGTAATCCCGCAGCGGCCTCGACTTCACCTGTATTGCGCTGTCCCAGAACGTCGCCAAGGAGACCGAGGAGCTGGCCGACTCGTTCCGCAATGCCTACGGCTCGACCCTCAAGCCCCACCACAGCTTCCTCGTCAAGCCCGTCTTCAGCGCCGCCATGAGCGCCTGCCCCTACCGCAAGGACTTCTACCTCAAGCTGGGCAGCGACCCCGAGAAGGTCAAGACCGAGCTCCGCCCCTACCTCAAGGCCCTGGAAGACATTGTCGCCATCCTCAAGGGTTTCTTGGACCGCAAGGAGGCCAAGTGGTAAAGAGACAAGAAGGACGCCTACGAGATGGACGGGGTTGGAGGGGGCGAGGCCTCGGCCACTTGCATATATAGACATACCCAGGTGTACACGGACATCACCTGTTCGGTACTGTACCAGGCGCCCGGAACGCAAATGGTTGGGATGAAAAACAAAGACCCAACTCTGGCACGGGCACTACAAACAACCTGACAAGAGCAACTGCAGGGGAGAAATAGGCGATGATAAAAAACACGTTGGAGCCGAATAGCAAGTTATCCTCGAAATCAAAAGTCTTCTATTGCCAACCTGACCTGGTGTGGCCCGCTTGAATAATTATTAGGCTATTATGTATAGTGCTGCGTTAGCTAGGGTATGTCATGTCGTGTCATGTCGTGTCGTGTCGCTCTTCTATCTATATGTGCAATTTCTGTTCGTCGGGAAAGGAGCGACCAATCCAGATATGTCCCAAAACGCCTTGTCCATTAGCACGCATGCCGTTCTTCTTCTCCCATCTTGTCATTTTCTTTGTTTTTGACTTTCTTTTCCGTCTTCTTCCTTTCTCCCCCGGCTCAGGAGATGCGTCTCGCCTTGACTCGGGCGCCGCCATGCTTCTCCCAGTAGTCTTCCAGCTTCTGCTCAACCTCGACGACGTTGCTGTAGGGCGTCAGCTGCGCCATGCCCTGGACCTTGGCCGTGATGGCCGCGGGCGTGAAGTCGGCGGCCACAGCGTCCTTGGCCCGCCACCGCGTCTCCATGGGGTCGATGAAGGCCGTCTCGTTGTACCCCAGGTCCGTCAGCGCCGTCGCGTTGAACGCAGCCATCATCTCGTGGTCCTCGTGGATCAGGTTGTGGCAGTGGAACATGTACACGCCGTCCCAGGGGGCGTAGCGCGCCTCGACCCGCACCGTCTCGCCCTTGTTCAGCCAGACGACGTCCTTGAGGCCCTGGGCCTCGTAGTTCTGTACGCCGCGGTTCTCCCCGCCCGTCCGTGAAACCACCTTGAAGTCGACCAGGTGTACGTGGACGGGGTGGGTCCATCCGCCGGAGCTGTTTTCGAGCTCCCAGACCTCGACGGTTCCGCGCGGCGGCTTGGCCAGCACCCGGTTGTTAATGTCGCTGAAGCCGACTCCGTTGATGCGCCACTCGCCGTTCTGGCGTTCAAACTTGAAGTGGTGCGCCGGGGTGCCGTCCTTGACCGGGAGATCCTCGATGGTGCGGAGCGTGCTGGGCACCGTGGATGGGTCGTTCACGGCCGTGTTCGACACGACGAAGCGCATGACCTTGTCCGTGTTGAGGTACGGCGTGTCGGCGCCGACCTTTTCGTCCGACCGCAGCGTGATGTTCTGGCCCTTGTAGTTGGTGAAGTCGAAGACGACCTCGTAGCGCTCCGCCATGCTGATGGCGAGCTTGCTGGTCGTGGCCGGCGAGGACAGCAGGCCCGCGTCCGAGCCGATGACCTGGAAGGGGATCTTGGTGCCGGCGGCCGCCTGGCGCTCAAAGTACAGCTGGAACGACCGGGAGATGGAGGCGTCGCAGAACCGGAAACGGTACTTGCGTGGCTCCACCTTGAGGTACGGCCACGGCTGCCCGTTGACATGAATCACGTCGCCGTACAGGCTGGTCGTCTCGCTTGCCGGCGAGTACAGCGTGCCGTCCTTGTTGTACTGCTTGGCCGACAGGATCAGCGGGATGTCGTACTTGCCGTACCCAGAGGGCAGGCCCAGGCTGTCCTCTGCCGAATCGTGAATCAGGTATGCTCCGGCTTGCCCGTAGTATGCATTCACGGCCGTGATGTCCATGGCATGGTCATGATACCTGTCAACGTCGCGAATCAGTAATTGTTCTCATGAGGCCCCTTTTCTAGGGGTCCTTTGCCTCTTCGGGCCGATTTGGAAGACGTATTGCTTCTGAGACACAGATGTTCTGACTCACCATAGTGTTCTTGCGGACTGCGAATTTGGGTAGTAGTAGTCCTTGTACTGTTTGGGTTGGGTCGTGTCTTCAGCCCAGCCATCCCAAGGTGCGCGCTGGTGAGGAAGGACAGTTAGCCGTCATGTGCTTTGTGCTGACCCTCAACTATGGTCTTAGGACTGTGAAGCTCTCAATAACTTACAGAAGGACTGCCGTGCAAGTGTACTGCGTTGGGCAAAGTCGAGTTGTTGATGAACCGAACCACCGTCTCCCGGCCCTTTTCAACGAGGAACGTAGGCCCGGGGGACATGCCGTCATAGCCAACGAGGTTGGCTTTGCCCTTGGTGGGGTACACCTGCTGCTGGAAGGGGAGAATGTTGATCTCATAGTAGTCAATGGGGTTCTTGGTGACAGGGTTTGTGATGGTCCTGGGACAGCGTGAGTTTTTGTCAGGCGCGGGTGGCTATAGTCCGGCCTGAAGGCCTTGGAGCGAGCAGGTGTGGCTACTAGATATTCCGCAAACTTACATCTTGGGTTGCTTGACAGGGGCAATGGGGAGTGGGTATTGGTACAGCCATGTGTATGGCTCGCCTTCCCAATCCTTCGCCAGTGCCGTTGGCGTGAGGGCAAGGAAGGCGGCCAAGCGGCCGAGCGTAGACATGGACAGCATCATGAACAAGGTCCAGAAGAGGAAGGACTGAACAAGAAGTTGCTGGGTTGGTAGGCACGCCTGGCGCCGGAACGAACTTGAGAGTTGGCAATGCTGATCATTTCCCTTTCTCCCTCGCGCCGGGACAACATGCTTCTTTATAGCATCTCATCGTATGATAATGAAAGTTCTCAGAACGCTAGCCAGTGAGTCCTAGAGATCCCGTTGACGGTCCAGAACAACGGGCATGCCTGCATCTGGACGCCTCTCGACCATTGCGGGAGTGACTCCTTCGCTCAGCTCGAGGCAGCTGGAGAACGCCTCGTACCCGCAGTCATCATGAAGAACCCCTGCTTCGGGAACGGCGTAGAAGCAAGTTCCAATAGTTGCAATGCCACGTCTTGGCAGTTGACCGGATCCGAGAGAACATGAGGCGACCCCGAGGTGCCCGGCCGGACGCTGAGCATGACTTGGGGGGGCCCAACCAGAGAAAGAAAGCCTTTCTCCGCATCTGGACCAAGTAGGCGAGGTCGACGTGTGTACGGTCACCTGGTTGACTCGACTGAGGCTTGCTGTCCCGCTGGGCTGGAGAGACGGTGCGGGACTACAGCCTGCCAAGGCGTATACCGCGGTAGAGCGTGAGATAGGTGGAGATTTGCTTTATCTTACCCAACTACTACTATTAATTCGCTAGCTAGTAATTGGTATTAACGGTATTGGTCGACTGAGGCTCTCGAGCCTTGCTTCCGAACAGAGCCTAGGCTGCAGGCTGTCGGCCGGGCAGTGGGACACCGGTCATTGATCATTGGGGTTCCCATGGGGGCCCAGCAGAAGGGTCTCGGAACGTCGACTGGGATAGTATGCTTAAAAATAAGTTCCAGCGCATGCAGCTAAGCCCGCGGGGGAAATGGGGCGTTCTTCAATGACTTGAGGCGGTGACGTCTGATTGGCCACCGCCCGAATTCAGCTGAGACCCTTGAGGTTCAGCGGCAGACCGCCCGTGGCGCTCCTGGGCGCTTTTCGCTGGCCGTCTTGGCCCGGCGGCCCAAGGGTCTGGGTCGCCCACGTCAGACCAGTCGCGGAAGGCTGGGAGGTCAGAAGGATTCGGGAACGTTTGTTGTCGCAAGAAAAAAAAAAAAAAAAGCTTTGTGGATTGAGACAGCAGGTCAACGGGCATGCCATCGTGTCCTCGTGGCGACCCAAGCGCTCGGAAATCCTGGGTGGCTTGGCATTTGGGTAGCTTGCGAAGCTTCAAAAGGCTGCGAATCGAACACGAAAACACTGGTCACGTCAGAGCCGAACTCTCTCACCTTGATTCTGCTGCCTGAGGACGATGCTGCCGCCGCTGTCGCTGCTGTGCCATGCCCGGCCACGTTGTCCCTGCATGTCAAGTCTTTGCAATACCGAGAGGTGCATACCAGATGCCTGTTGTCACTCGTCATTTGTCATTTTGCAATTGCCAGGGCTGGAGTGGTTGGAGGACGGACTCAGTTACGACCCAGATCTTGGGCCGCACGGGGGTCAACGTATGCAGGCCGATACAGCAACAGATGGATGCAACACTGGGGTCCTACCTGGCCTCGTGGACCGTAACACGGGGTGTGGGGTGACATCCCGCGATCCTACATTGAACAGCAGGGCTGCGTCTAGGGCATCAATTCTCGACCATGGATGAATCGAGTCCGACGGATCTCCAATAACCATTGTTTAGAGTTTCCTGGAGCCGAATGTTTACCAGAAACCTTCGGGCAGACCTAAGGTACGAGGCCGACGGTTGCTGATTGCTGGTTGCTGACCCACCCCCGGCTGGCCAGACTGCAGTAGATCTATACTAACTCCATATAGCTGGCGGCACGTGCAAGTTCAGCTTCGAGGCCCAAGTGAGTTCGGCAGATCGTCTTGGAAGGCCCGCCGCTCAGCCGCCTTGCAGTAGGGGTTCGATCGGTCCTCGACCCGGGCAAGTCCAGACCCTGCACATCGCTTGTGTAGAGATCCGACTGGCCGGATCCCAACACCAGCACCAAGATCCTGGTTGCATCCTCCGAAAATCCCCTCCACAGCCGCACTTCTGCTCTCAAACGCCAACATCGAACTGAACCTTTGGTGGTGTTAACGGATCGGGCTGTGGCGCAGCTGCCCGCAGGCCGCAGGCCGCAGTCGTAAAGAGCGCCTTTGATGCTTCTCGTGTTCAACCCATAAACTGGGGGGCCTGTCTCGTGTGGCGGCTTCTCATACGAGGATGAGGTCAGCTCGCTTCTTGGTCCTTTCTAATTCGGCCGATATTCTGACTTGCTGCATGAGCTGTATTCTCTAGTAGCAACACCCTGCCTTTCGGCCGCCTATCTTCAGGTGGAGTCATGTATACTGGGTAGAGGTTCCACTCCAGTGCATCTCGACACCAGCTCCTGCGATACCTGCCTAGACCCAACCACTTCGGTCCCGTTCTGTGACAGTCGCCTTCAGTCGATCGATATCGAGGCCAGGGAGTCGCCGCCCTCCAGGCCGCCGCTTGGCCCGGCCATTCTTCATACTCTATGTTAACAATATCTTCCCCTTGGGTGGCTCCAAAGTATGCTGAGCCTTACTGTCCCCACAGGCCACGCGTGATTGCCTGCGTTCCGTCTGGCATTGCAGACGCTCGTAGCTGGTTCGGAACCATCACAAACCAAGAGCCATGTGACAGTTCAGGATCGTGCCCTGCTCTCGAAATTAGTACCAGGCTGCCGTGCAAGAAAAAGCCATAGTTACTCCGTTAACAAGATGTCGGTATAAAATTCCGCCCTCAGAACCCAGCAAGTGTGATCCCTAGTACGCTCTCCACAGCATCCGCCCATGAGACCCTCACCGAGATATCAGGTCAATAGGTGCCACTTGATGATATCCTGGACCGGAGTCTCGCATCTGCGCTTATGTGGCACAGATGGTTCCAAGTCAGCGCAGTCTGAGCTGACCCCAGGACTATCCCATTGATTGTCTGGACCGCAGGCTGAAGCTCCAGATACGAATGCACGGTGGGTTTTCTGTTGAGGAGACCGTTTGGTAGTGATATTGCGGCTGGGAGGACCGCGGGAGCCTTTTGCTAGGACCACCCTTTCTGTACTCTACATGCTCGTCCGGCACACTGGTCTACGTAGCTGTTCAAAGGTTTGCCCAAACCTGCCTAAGTTCATGCGTGATTACTCTTCCTTGATGGTCATGCAGCATTGTATCCATGCTGGCCGCCCGCCTCTGGGGTGTTGAGAATTCTGCAAGCGATCCTAAAGCAGGCCTAATCTGGCAAGCCCGGTTTCTCAGCTGGACCGAAGGCCACTGGAGCGAATGCGAGATAAGTTAGGCACACGCCACCAGAATGCGCCCATGACGGTGGATTAATGAATGTAATCACAGACTGAGATAAGGCCGCTTTGCTCCTAGCCTGACCTCGGGGTATGAGTGTGGTGGTTCTGAAGCAACTCAGGTTGATGGGTGTTTACCGTGCATGGCTCTTCCGTGCGGACTCAGTATGTCGAGATAGAGGGGCAACCTCGGGACTGGGCACCAGTCGGTATTTCGTACAAATGTAGTATTGCTTACGGGTTGGAAACGGTCCGTGCTGCGCTGAGTTGGTCCAAGTCCAGGCACGGCTTGTCTTTTTCTCAACGAATCGCGGGTGAGACATCGCGTTGATGAACGCTCCGACGGTCCATTTCGGAGCCGAGTGCGGTTTCGGCCCGGGGTACTGTTTGCACCCCATTTTCCCCCAGTCTAGATTCGATCTGCACCAGGTTCTCGAGGCAAGCCTGTCGATCGGAACCCGGCCAACTGCAAACAACTTACATATGTATGTACGTACGTACTATGGTAGTGCACGACGTGACTTGAGTGGAGACACATCCGGGTCACTCCAAAGCCGACCCCGCGCATCCCGGACGTGCGGGCGGGCGGAGTCGAGGACCGGCTTCAGGGGTATCCACGCGAGTAGACACCGCCGGTCTCAACTCTGAAGACTGGCGGGAGGTCAGTTGATCGTCGCTTGACCTTGGGACCGAATCGCCGACTCCGGCAAGTCCGGCTATGCGTCGTCGCATCCGACATCTAGGTTAGCACCCAACGTTCAACTCCAAGGTCCCAACTCAATTGGTCAGGAACTGAGGCGCTTGTCGCCCGAGACTCTGGATGCATCAGTAATCGCCATAGTTCTGGTGCAACTCAATGTACGTGTGAGTGCCACGGCCGATCTAGAAACGGCTTCGTGGCACAGAGAAGCCCTCTGTATATAAATGGCGAGGTGATGCTATGATAGCATTTCAGATCAGTCGGAATAGAACCGAAGAATTCCCATGTAACTCCATCCAAATCAAACATGTCCCACGATGATGCACGAGTTGGAAGAGGTATGGAGTGCCCCTTTAGGCCGGGTAGCACCTCTATACCTTCTTCAGCACCTAAACATAATGACCAAAACATCAAGGAGGAGGATCTTGTTCCAATTCCTCAACCCCCAGTCCACTGGTTCACGAGGAACATGCCAGAGATCGAGCCTGCATTCCCTGCACGCTCGAATTGGCGACTGGCTGCAATGTATGGCGACATTGTCAAACTTGATCTTGTCAAAGAAACAGTCGTTATCGTTTCATCCCATGAGCTCGCCAACGAGGTCTATGACGAAACCCGATTCGAGAAGCACGTTGCGGGGGGTCTCAAAGTCCTGAGAGATGTGCTTGGCGCTGGGCTCTTTACAGCTTATCCGGGCGAGCATGTAGGTCATCATGATAAAGTAGACGACTAGAAGTCTGCTAACATACGACATAGAGCTGGGAAACGGCGCATCGCATCCTAATGCCAGCATTTGGGCCAATCGCCATCAAGAAAATGTTTCCCCAAATGCAGGACATAATCTCACAGCTGGTGTTGAGATGGGACAGGCTAGGCACAGACAACGAGATCGTATGCGCAGATGACTTCACGATATGCCTCCCACTCTTACTTTGCGTGCGCCCCGGCTGACGTTGCAGCACAGATTGGCCTTCGACACTATTGCTCTTTGCGGCTTCTCTTACCGCTTCAACAGCTTCTATCGGGACAACACCCATCCCTTCGCCCAGCAGATGGCGGAGACCCTGATTGAGGCTGGAAAGAGGGCAAATCGTACAGCCATTGAGAACAGTATGCGTATTTTCTCAGCCGAAGAAACAAAGAAAAATGTACAGGCAATGTGGAAGCTCTGCGACGAGCTTGTTGCTGATCGCAGGCGCAACCCTAAGCCGGAAGTGAACGACATTCTAAATGCCATGCTGAACAGAGAGGACCCAGAAACGGGCGAGAAAATGTCTGATGAGAGTATTCGCTTCAACATGCTGACTTTCTTGGTGAGTTTCGTTCCATAACCTGCGAACCACAGATGGTACCTTGTATTGATCGTCTTACGCTCCTGGATTAACACCACAAACAGATTGCTGGACACGAAACCACAAGTGGGGCTCTTTCCTTCCTGTTTTACAACTTCTTGAGAAATCCCAAAACATTTCAGAAGGCACAGGAGGAAGTCGACCGTGTTGTTGGAGACAACATTCTTGACGCTCGACACATCCCGCAGCTGAAATACGTGGAGGCCTGCATTCGTGAGACCCTCCGAGTTTTGGGACCCATCACTCAAAATCAGGTCCACGCCAAGGAAGACACCATAGTCGGTGGCAAGTATAAGGTGACGAAGGATATGACTATCCGTGTCAATCTTCGAGGCATACATCACGATGCACGGGTATGGGGGCCTGACGCCGAGGAGTTCCGCCCAGAGCGGATGCTAGAGGGCGGTTTCGAGAAGGCGCCACGAAATGCGTGGAAGCCGTTCGGAAATGGCGAACGGGCTTGCATTGGGCGCTCCCTGGCAGAGCAAGAGATGGTCATGACCACCACAATGATCCTTCAAAGATTCCAAGTCCACATGGTCGATCCCAGCTATGATCTCCGTAAGTTATCTTTACTGCCACGATTTTACTGTCATACTGACCCAATTTCATAGATCTCAAGAGTACCTTGACAGTCAAGCCAGCTGACTTCAAGATCAAGGTCTCACGAAGACCGAACAAGGATGCCCTCGTGGGTATTCCCGGGTCTGTTCCGGCATCCGCCAAGGAGGGTATTCAGAAGAAACAGCCTGGATACAGATTTGGCGTCTCTGCCAGCAAGAATCCGCTTTTAATACTCTATGGCTCGAATGCCGGTACTTGCAAGTACATGGCCGAGGATCTTCAGACCATGGCCAAGGAGCGAGGCTTGAATCCCACGGTGGAAACTATGGACGAAGCTACGGAGCACTTGCCAACAGACCAACCTGTCGCCATAATTTCCCCCTCATACGAAGGAAAGCCAGCTGACAATGCAAGAAAATTCGTGGCATGGGTTGAGTCGCTCAAGTCTGGAGCTTTGAACAACGTGAAGTTCTCCGTTTTTGGCGTTGGCAACAGTGACTGGGCCACTACCTTCCACAAAATACCTAAATTACTAGATCAAAGCATGCCGAAACTTGGAGCCAAGGCTTTTATGCCGGCGGGGTTTGCGGATGTAAAGGAAGACCTTGTAGGACCATGGGAAGATTGGCGAGACGATCTTCTTTCATCGATTGGCGATGAGAAACATCCAGCTCAAGCCCCCGAGCTGGGCGTCAAGATTGAGAAACCCTCGATGGCAAACAAGCTTGCTGGCGCAGAGGTCTCCGAGGCCATGGTGAAATCAAATGTAGAGATCGCTTCTGCCGAAATGGGATCTGCAAAGCGACATATGGAGGTCGAGTTGCCGCAGGGGATGTCCTATGAGCCTGGAGGTATGTTGAGAACATATGCCGATGAAGAAAGTCCACAGTGCTAACTCATACAAAGACTATATCGTTGTTCTGCCCACAAACCCGCCAAACACGGTCAAGCGTGCTGTTCGTCGTTTCAACCTGAACTTGGACGACGTAATTACTGTTTCGGGAACAAGCAAGGAGTTCTTGGTAGGATACCCCAACTGACACCCGGTGGCCCAATGCACTGACGATACCGCAGACGGGGAGTGGGCCGGCCACTGTTCTGGACATACTTGCCTCACGTGTAGAGTTGGGCACCCCGGCTTCCAAGAGGCAAACCCAAATGATTGCCCAGTCCGCCAGCGATGGGGATAAGGACCGGCTCATGGCATTTGCATCTTCAGACAGTAATTTCAACGCCGAAGTCATCTCGAAGCGCAAGTCGGTTCTTGACCTGCTCGAGGACTTTCCAAGCTCAAAGCTTTCGCTCGCGCAGTACCTTGACATGCTCAAGCCATTGGCCCCTCGACAGTATTCCATTTCCTCATCCCCTCTCGCCTCTGAATTCAAACAGACAGTCGGCAATACTGAAGGCCAACTCAGCCCAGTCGTGGCCTCTATCACCTACGATGTGCACGAAGCGCCGTCGCGAAGCGGCAACAACCGCACTTTCTACGGCGTAGCGTCCACCTACCTCGCCTCACGTGGATCGGGGTCCAAGATCCGCTGCTTCGTGCGCCGCTCCAACACAGGTTTTCACCTACCTTCGGACCCCAGCACGCCGATCATCATGATCGCAGCTGGAACGGGACTGGCCCCGTTCCGCGGTTTTGTCCAGGAACGTGCTTGCGTCATCGAACACAACCACGCTGAGAAGAAGCTCGCCCCAGCGTTGCTGTACTTTGGATGTCGTGATGCCGATAAGGATTTCCTATACCGAAAAGAGCTGGAGGAGTGGGAAAAGCTCGGTGCTGTGAGCCTACGCCCGGTCTTCTCAAGACATGGACCCCAGGGTTGCCACAAATACGTGTACGAGCGCATGTGGGACGAGCGGGAAGAGGCGCGCCGATTATTCTTAGAGGGCGGTAAGATCTATGTCTGTGGTTCTGCGCTCAAATTGGCCAAGAGCGCTGCGGATGTGAGCATGCGGATTTGGTTAGAGAAACATCCAGGGAAGACAGAGAAGGATGCCAGAGATTGGCTGGATGGAATTCGGGAGGTGAGATATGTCAGTGATGTGTTTGATTAAGTTGTCCCGCGCTTTTCGGTTTTTGTGCCGAGTTTCGATCGCTGCATAGGTAATTTGAGAACACATTCTTTGCCCCCTTAAACCTTGAGAAAGTTTGTGTAAGGTGTATGGACAAATGCAGGGTAGGGGACGTCCTCAACATCAGGTTAACACGAGTGCTTCATTTTCCCCAGTCTATCTTCACATTGGCTCCGAATAAGCGTGTCTAAAGACTCTTAAAACTCGGCCAGATATGTAGATTGTGACCCGTATAGCATATGACTTGAAACGGAGATGGTCGCTCAGTCAGACATTAAAGACCCTCTCCAAACCATCAACCGAGACGTGCATATGAGCTACTGTCATAGGACGTGTGGCTATAAATAACGAGCCAATCAGATGGTATAGTTTCCGAGCGGACTACTCAGCAGTGATCGTGGGTCCGCTTCCCCATCCTTCTGCTCAACCAATCTAAATGCTCCAAATCCGAGGCAAGCAACGACGTTTGATCTGCCCGTTATGGACCATCCCATCCTCCTTCATTCCCTTTTGTTCTGCAACGCCTGCCCGTGGTGAATTAATTGAGCCGACCATGCGTCAAAGCTCAGGGTCCGACACGAAGCCTAAAGCCGCCTATCGCAAATCCAAGGTGAAGTCTGGCTGTCGTACATGCAAGTAGGTTCGTTCATATGTCCATCACAATGGCAAAGGTCTCACGTGATACAGGACACGCAAGGTCAAGTGCGATGAGGGAAGACCTGCCTGCAAACGATGCGTGACTACGGGCCGAGTCTGCGACGGCTATGGCATCTGGGGTGGAGGAGGCAATCATTATGCTGATCGATCTGATAAAAGGCAATCATCTCTAGTTCTACAACCAAAGACACCTGCTCCCCTAGGACCTGGAACGGTGGATCAGGAGCATCGCTTCGAGTGGTTCTTGTGTCGCACTACCCTCAAGCTCCCCGGCGGTTTCGTCTCTGGGTTTTGGAAAGTACTTGTACTTCAGGCCAGCTTGGCCGAGCCAGCTGTACTGCATGCAGCTCTCGCATTGAGTGCGGCACATCAGAACGAGCCTTATAAAGGCATTCGAGACCGAGGCGATGCATCTGTGATCCTAGATCCGGAAGAGCGCTTCGTGTTAACCCACTACACGAAGGCAATCAGCCATCTCCAACCACATCTCGCCGTCACTGAGAAATCATCCTTGCGAGTGGCATTGATAACGTGTCTACTGTTTACGTGCACCGAGTTTCTCCGTGGCCACTATGTGTCGGGTATCTCCCATCTACATAACGGGATCAAGGTGCTTGAAACATTCAAGTTTGCACCGAAGTCCACGGGTACCACGCCGCCGCCCTCATGGAATTTTAGTGATTATTGGATTGTGGAGACCTTCGCAAGGCTCTATATTGGATCTTGTCTTTTCGGTCAGAGCTTTCCCGGACATTGCCCCGTCATTCCCGACTGGACTGTCGGCTTCCCTGATGTAATGTTCCACAACATCGGACAAGCTAGACACAGTTTGGACTGGTTGCTAGAAGAAACACTTGTTCTTGAACAGCAAGCTCGCAACACTCGAACAGCCTTTAGTGATGAGGATCTTCACCTTGTCGACTTTACTGAGAGAAAAGAGCACGTGAAATCAAATTTCGAGTCCTGGAAAAGAACGTACGAGATTGCAAGCGCAAATTTTGATACTCAAGACACCTTTTTGGACCCCCTTGCACACAAATTGCTCCAGGCATACTACCCCATGGTTGAAATCATGGCCGCAAGGTGTACAGAATCCTGCGAATTAAACTATGATGCTCACGTCGGGGATTTCCTCGCCATTCTGGCTCGAGCGTTGGCCAACTTCAAGATAGGCAGGTCCCACGCACTAGCAAAGGCATTAAACGAGCAAGGAATGTCCCTCTCTCGTTCCATATCTGACATGGGATCCATACCGTCTCTTTATTACGTTGCATTGAAATGCCGAGTCCGTCGGATCAGGCACCACGCCCTCAAACTCTTGGCATTATGTTCCCATAAAGAAGGGATATGGGATGCAAAAATTGTCACCAAAGTTGCCAGGGAGGTAGTTAGGATTGAAGAGGATGGCTTCTACCAGAACCACATGTTATCGGATGACTTTGACGACTATTCTCTCCCTACCGAGGAAGAGATAGTACTGCCAACACTACCGGAGTCGCAGAGAGTCAATCACGTGCAAGTGACGTTCCCAGATGATACGTCGGGGAGTCTCGTACTGGAATGCCTGCGGAAGCGCGATGACGGAGGCTGGTATGTCTTGACGAGGATATTCGACCCAATTGCCCAGATGTGGAAAAGCCCACGAGACGTCAAGGGCTTTAATCCATTGAGCCAAGTCTGAGAGTGTAACTAACTTCGTTCTCCATATGCCGCTCCATTTATCATCACAATCAATATGACCTCAAACTATCAACTGCATTGAAAAGCTTTGCCGGGAGCGTAAAGAAACATATTGCTCAGTCAATCACAGTGAGAACCATTCTAAATTTACTGGGTCTTGTCATGGCTCCATGAACTCTGACAAGTAGACGATCTGAACAAGTTCAGACAGTGGAAACGACAGAAGCTTCTAGGCCCGAATGCCTTGTTGAGGTCATCGCGGTTCTAGTCCCACTGGGGGGGTATTCGTGAAATCGATACATTTGAAAGAAAGATTACACCAATGGAACTCGATAGACGCCTACACGGTGAAGGCCAGCTGTAGACACCATATATGCTCTTCATGGTTTGACAGAGTTCGAGGAACTCGTCTATTCAACTATATATACAACTTTGTCGTACTGCGTGCAGCCGTAGTGCTGTAGCATTTGCGTGGCCATCTTTTTAAGAGACAACATTGAGGAGGGCATTGCGTAGCATCCCAAAGAAGCTCTCAAACAAACCGTAGTCTGTTCCTTGAAGCCATCGGACAACAACTCTGACCTCGTCTTCCTCACCCGACTGATCCTGCTTCGCGTTGATTGAAATAGAGAACCCGAAAGGGCAGTCGAGTACTGTTTTATCCGCCTTCCCTTTCGCTGGCCGCGGCCGAGCTAGGATTCCCTTATCTTTGCTCCTTCGATAGGATCTGCTCCAGACGTTCTGATTGGCAAAGCCTACGACTCTCAATCTGTCTTCGTCCATGTTCCAGGAGACCAGATCCAGACCGTCAGTCACATCTTCCAACTGGGTCCAGAAGATGTTCTCAAGCTGTTCTGCGCCCCCGCTCTTTGCACACCTCGCGGCAGCCGTGAACTCTGTCCAGGGCGGCAGGAGCTTCTTGCCAGCGGATGGCTCAAAGCGTCGGCATGATTGACTACCTGGCCTCCTATTTACGAAACTCCAGCCTACAGCCCACCTCCGAGTTTTCTTGCCCTGGACAAATTCTGTCAAGGCATAATTACCGATGTCGTGGTCCTTTAGAAGTTGGACGATCTCGTCAAGACTCGACTGTTTTCCTAGCATAGTAGTGTACCATTGAACGCGTTCCCGAAGGATGAGAGACTCGTCAAACATGCGTTTGAAAAAGCCAACCTCGCCGCCATCGCACACCATCTCACTTGACGCGCCGGTGCATGCACTATTAGGAGGTTTGGACTTCTGCTTGGCCAGCTCTACAAGCTCGGATTCGGAAGTGTAGAATGGCGGATTTGTCATGACGAAATCAATCTGGTCCAAATCCAACTCATCGAGAGATATGAGTTTGTCTTTGGCAGAACGCTTAACAATCCGGATCCTGGAGCCCAGGTTGTTGAGCTCGACGTTCCTTTGCGCAAATTCCAGGGACTTCTCATCGATATCGGTGCCAATGAAGGACCACGAAGGACGTTGTGTGCAGCCCAGGAGCGGGTAAATTGCACTCGCACCGGTTCCAATGTCTAGGCCAGTGACTTTGCGACCCGGCTGGTAGGCATCGGAAAAGGATTGCGAAGTGGTGTCCAAAAGACTCTTGATCCACAGAATATAATTGTGTCTGTTAGGAACCTAAGGCTGTAAGACGCTGCCCGTAAGTCTTGGCAAGGGTCGCAGAACTCACAGGAGGGCAAAGGCGATCATCGGGTAAGTCGATCTCCAGTCCAAAATCAAGCCTCAAAAGCGTTCTAGTCAACTGCATCACTGAGGATGGATCGGTGAAGTCGAGATGTTGGCCATCTTTGAGACTACGAGGACTGTTGTATCAGTTATCGGCCGCCAGCTTAGCCAGGGGTGAATCGCACAACCTACCAAGCACAGAAGTCCCGGTCCTTCTCGCCCAAGGCTTGGAAGTCAATCTCACCCGTGTATAGACGGCAAAAGCGGGCATCTTGGCGTTCGTGTTCCAAAGTCTGCTGAGTGTCTTTGCGAGTTTTGCTCACTTCAGTGAAAGAGACTTCAGATTCATCATCGCGCTCGTCGGGTAGTTTCACGGCTTTGCGTGCAGCCGCTAAGCGTTGGGAGAAGGTCAACTTCCCTCCATCGCCGGGGTGTTTTCTTTTCACACCCCGGACTCCGGGGTCACCCTCCGCCGGATCCATATCACGAGCTCGACTTTGAAAAGCACCAGACTAAGCTTGATGCGACTCTGGGCGTCTTGGGTTCTTGTGTTCGTGAGCGCCGAAGCTGGGCGCTGGCTGGTGTTGCCGAGCACGATATTCTCGGTGACCACCGGCCGAGGCACCACCGTACAGTACGGTACAGTAGGAGGGCGGCTGTGGTCTGTGCTTAGCATCCACCCCAATGCACCCTCGTGGCCCGAGAACTCCACTGGATATCCGATCGAAGTGACGGCGCTCTTTGCCAACTGCGTTACATGATTATAAAAAGGAGCTAATCTACATACATACGGCGGTTCACCACCGGATCCAGATGTGGAAGTTCATCAGTACTTGAGAAGTCTTCGTGCTGCTGATCCTCCAGATATTATCCTTCCCACTCGTCATAAGCCAGACCGCCCGCCTCCCACGCTGCCGCTGCCAAGAACGTATCGCTTTCACCAAACCTCTTACCAACGATTTGGAACGCGATGGGCAGTTTTCCTGCCACACCCTCTTCCCTTGGCTTTCCCCAGCCGATGGGCATTGTCATCGCCGGATGTCCTGTCACATTGAACATGCCAGTGTTCATGTTATTGCCAAGTGCAAGGTCCAGGTGTCCCATGACGCCTCCGCCGTGCCATTTCTCGTTTCGCTGCATGGCCACCGTCGGTGTTGCTGGAGTTATCAAAACGTCATATTTCGACAGGGCATCGTCGTACGCGGCTCGAAGCTCGTGAACATGCATCATGGCTTTGTTCTGGTACGCTGGCGGGAACAGATCCGGGTTGGACAAATATGCGCCAGAGAAGAACACGTTCACGACTGCTGGGTTGAACTTGTTCATGGTCTCATACCAATCTTGATCAGGGACAGGGGGGTTGAGATCGGGCAGCGTGTGTGAGAGCAGCGTCGGCGACATGTTGGTCATCGAGTCAATCATTTGGGCCCGGGTGGCCGCCGTCCAGATGGCTGGGCCGAGCTTGTGCATGGGGATCGATACCTCCTCGACTGTTCCGCCAAGCGAGGCGAAGCGTTGGCAAGCCGCTTTCGTCACAGCAGCCACTTCTGGTGATATCGTGGGTACCTCCCAACCTTCCTTGAGAACGCCTACCCTCAGCCCTTTGGCTGCTTGGGTGGCGGTCCATGTGCCCGCAGCTGATCGGTCCGCGATGGACTTGTCAAGTATCTCGTGATACTGTGGTACGCATGTTCTTAATGGAGTCTCGGGTGTCATTCGTGGGTCCATGCCATCGTAGCCGGACAGGACGCTCAACAGCAGTGCCGTGTCCCTCACACTCCCTGCCATTGGGCCGCAGTGATCTATAAGGGGGTGCAAGCTTGCGATGCCGGTGTAAGGAACTAGCCCATGTGTCGGCTTGAGGCCGTAGATACCACTGTAAGCAGCAGGCAACCGAATGCTGCCTCCTTGGTCACCACCGAGTGCAAAGTCCGCTCCGTCGCCGATGTCTACCGGTGGCAAGCCCTTCTTTGCTCTGATCTTCTTGACAACATTGACAGCAACGAGCCCGCCGCATCCTGAGCTAGAGCCGCCGCATGCATAGGCATATCTCTCGCCATGTGGACCCCTTGGCAGCCATGGATTGGCCACCGGCCCGCTGGCCGAGGTGAATGAGAGCGCAGACATGCAGTAGTTTTCGCATACTGCCGTGCCAGTGAACGTCGCCCCAGATTCGAGCACACGTTGGATCACAGGCGCATCGATCTTTGGGATGGGGTATTTTCCATCTTTGGATAGATGGGTAGGCGAGGTACCTATTGTCAGCGGTATTCCGGCCACCAGAATGTTATCCTTGGCCACCACTGTCTTTCCCTCCAAGAGGTTATTCTTGAGCGCCTTGGAGCTCTTGATGCTGGTCCTGTGACTCCAACCTCCGAGCGGGTTCCCTGGTGATCCATTTGTTGGGTTGCTGTATTCTCGAGTCGACCCAGAGACCATATCCGGGACCAAGCGGGGGTCTACGTATTCTGGCATCTTGTATACGTACTTCACACACTTATCTGCGGCCTTGAGGAGCTCATAGTAGGCTGCCTCGTCGTCAGGCTGCAATGCCATTTTTCTGGAAGCCGTGAGCTGACGGAAGGCGTCAAGGGACACCAGGTCCCTGGGCATATTAGCCTATCGGTTCTCTCACGTTTGTCTTAGTACAACTTACGGCTCATCATGATCCATCATTATGATGGACATTTTGAAGATTGTTCCTACACCCGCATGCGAAACCCTGTACTACTTGCTCGCATACGCCAGAAAACAGAGTCAAGGCAAGAGTTCATTTGTAAATATTATAAATATTGGGTGCAAGCGATACGGCAATCGGTAGGAGACCAGTGAGGAGTGTTCGCGGCCACTTCCGGGCCACGCCCGATAACCCGCTAGATTGGACAGCTTCATCCCGTCCAGGTAGGCGGACACAAATGTCATTGGTCAATTACGTAGTCCAAAGAATCAGTAAAGTTATGATAAGTGCCTCTTATCAAGTGACTGGCGGACGACGTAGTGCCCCGCGGCGAAAGAGAGGAGAGATGATCTCCCAGCGACGCGGTGGGGTATGGAGGCTCCGTTGTCAAGAATCGGAGGGTTTCCGATGGTGATTTTGCTGTGGATGACCTCTGGACGTCGTATCTTGCAATGAGAGAGGGTGTAGCGTGCGTGCGTGATGGAAATTGCACATTTTCATCTACTACCTGTATTCATGCTGGGATTTCTTTACCGAGGGCTTCAATGTATATAGTGTCTACATTAGGATCATCGGTTATGTGACAAGGCGGCGAACGGAGCGCGCCTTCATATGGACTCGGGATTGACGAATGGGGACCACGCCGAACAGCTACGCCGAAAGAAAGCCTACGTAAAACAGGCATAACTTTGTCGCATCCTGCCCTAAAATGAAAGACATTGGACCGGAACTTTGTAAGGTGCTTCCATACACAGTTACAAGCCAATGATGGGCTGAGGATGGGCTGAGGGCACCACTATACATTTAGGAACCATCCTATATTGGACTGTCAGAAAACAAAAATTCTCGAGGACTTTTGCCCGCCCCAAAGCCACGCTAATCCGAGGTAGATATACCATAGATGCCTAGAGAGCTGGGGTTATAAACTGGAAAGCGTCACATTCCGTGTTGATTCTCTCAGAAGCCAGATAGCTTTTCAGAGAATCTGAGAATCTGGCCCAGTTCACCACACATTGTAGCCTCACTTCTCGAAGCTAGCTTAATATTGTCCAGTATCATCCTACGTGGCATTGCTTGAAGGCAGCTCTGCGAGGTTTATTTTGGTTCGTTATTGGTAGCAAATTCCGTCAAGACTCATTAACCCTTTGCCCCCCTCCAGTGAATAGTTACCCAATCAAGTTTAGTAGCTGAAGCATGGCTGACTGAGAGGGAGGCCAGGTATAGTATCACAGCGAAGCTGCAGCTGCGAGCCCGTGAATGGAGTCGGCACACCCTCTGACGGAGGTTACCGAACATGCGTTCGCAGCGAACAGAGGGTGGCATAACCGACTCGCTGTGTTTCGAGTGCCTCCCGATGCGCATGTATCGTTCGAGTCGGATTGGTGGCTACCACGCTATATGCCGTGCCCCAGGTCCATCCACACGGCACAGGGCATCCGGATGAAATGCCTGGGTGTGATGCTGTTCCGGCCTAGGACAAGCGTTTCGGCTGTTTGATGACCTGCACCACGAAAGTGGGGAACCGCCCATCTGCTGAAAGGCCGTTTCTTCCTGCTCGGCGTCATTTACGCACCCGTGTGCTTGCTTGGATCGCTTATTAGCACAGGTGTCGAGTCGATATACGACTCGGATTGATGGATGTAGTCATAGACCGGCAATTGATCTACCACCGCGAACACTATTTCTTCTTGAATAATCGTCTGTCGCTGGCCTTGGGATCAATGACCGGTGAGTACGAGGAAAAGCAAACAAGCGATTAGCGTAACGTAGGCTCCGGCGGAAGACACGGAGGGTTGGTCTAGACTGGACAACCTAGATCCCGCGGGCGCCAACACATTCTAGACTTGTGTGTCTCTGCAGGGCGGCACTGGAAACATTTGACCCATCTATCAACTCACGTGCGCAGCCGTACTATGTTCTATGTAATTCAACCCCGGAGCCCCTGTAGACCGTGTTCAACGTTATGAGCATAGCTCGTGCCGATGATTTAGATCCCGGTCTAGACGACGTAACTTTGTGGGAAGCCGACGGCTCCGCGAAACTTGCAATTTGCTTAATACATGGGCTGCTTGCAGGTTATGAGATACCTAGCCATATGGACTCTCAGAGTATTATGTATTTCTGTCCAACCTCGGAGAACGCTATTGGAAATTTTGGACACTACTGGACTTGGCCCGAGGCAATGAGTTCATGGGCAGGCCCAAGGGAGGGGGGGGAAGGGCCGGCCTGTGATCCGTAAGGTTGCGTGGTGGCTGGCGACTGGCATCGCGTCTCTCCGGACTCTCAGCCCAGCACGCACGCATGCACGCATCCACTCTCGGGGACGGCGTGTCTTGGAGGGACCCCTGTCTGGCAAACTCGGGAGGAAAACCTGAGGGTCCTCGACGCCGAGCGAACTGCAAAGAACGCTGGCCGCCCGGAAAAGGTGCTTTCGGTCATCGGTTCTCGAACTTCAAGACGGGGACTCTGGTTTCTAATGTTTTCTAAGACTGCGAAAGGGGCAGCATAGGCAAGAAGGAGGCCCGAGGAAGCTGTCCAATTTAGTCCCGGCCGCGGAAGTTGGATGCCCTGGATAAAGAGGGTCAAGACCGGCCCATGCCGGAGACAAGCTAGCGAAGGGCAGAAGGGCTTCCTGACGTCTGGCATATGTGGAGGTGGAGAACAATGACAATGGCGGGCAAAGTTGCACCAGTCATTCAACCTACCACCTGGCAACGAGTTACGTGCCCAAACAGTTCCCGGCCAAATCTCGCAGCTACTGCTGCAGTAGGCACGGCGTAGGCCGTGTGCCCTGCCGTCCTTGATCGGCACGAGGAGATGGCAGCCCGCAACGGAAGTTCGCCATGCTCATGGCCTAGGAGCCAGCCGTGTCGCAGTCGCCCCTTTGGGTTGGTCCTGGGCAGGTGTCTGGACTGAGCTGCGATGACGTGGCCGCACGCCGTTATGGCGCTTCGGGGTTGCGCGGATATGACAAAGTACCTACTTACATAGTCAAGTCATATGGAAGCGCCGTGGGCCGCTTGTCTGCTAGCCGTTGAGCGCTCAAAATACCCGAGACTGCCTTCGCGAGTCTTCGGCGGTCCATCTGATCCGGAGGCGACCCACACACCATTTACCATAGCAGGGACCTTGACGCACGCACGACCACATGGCATGGCTATGAGTCCTCGCGGGGGCTGCATACCTCGTAGGCTCCGGTAGCTAATACAAGACCAGAACCGATGGCTATAACCGAGACCCGTGACTTTAGTACGTGCTGCTGAACAAGATGATGGCGATGCTGGTTGCGCATATGCTTTTTGGTTGTCGGTATTGTTTTTCAATGCGAGTACCTACGAGTATGCGCTGGTGCCACTGCCGCCTTTCGGGGGCTTTTGCTCCAAAGATGCTCTTTCCGCGCCACGCTATGCCGCAATCGAGCCCGAGTCTTGTGCAGCTCAGCACATCTGTACCTGAGACGGAGAGGCGGCATCCCGTTTGTCCCCGGCGGGCAATAAAATACACACCTACCCTCCAAGTGTTGTAGAGATCTTCTCAGCCAACGGGCAGAAGTGGGCGCCGCACGAGGCCAGCCAAGCACGATGCAAACTGCCCATTAGTTACAGGATCTACGTAGATGTTGCTTCCAATAACCTGTCCTACCCGTCCCATCATATTTTCCCCTCGCGGGTCTGTTCCGGCTTGACAATACAGGCGAATCTTGTGTGCGTGCGAACGACATATCGTGTACACCTGGTAGGGAGTTGGAAGAATGCCGGGGGGTCAGGCCGTGGCACAGGCCATGCATGGCCCTCACTCGCCCTCCTCGAATGCGGTGCGGGTCCTCCGTACGGGCTGAGGAGGCGTCCTCGCAACCCGGAGGGGAATGAATGAGGCAGTGATGCAGGCATTGGGAAATGGAGGTGCGCGTTGCCTCGCTGTGTTCCTTCGGTCTCGAGACTTGTGACCCGTTTCGTCGCCAATCAGCCGTTGGTGCTGGTCTTGCAGTCGTCCGACCTCAGCTGGTGCAAATCGGAGATCGCAGCCCCCGGCGCCCAGCCCTCTTGCAGCTACTAACTTCCATACTGGACGCCGGACGGCCCCAGGATCGAGTCGGTCAGCTCCCACGACGCCCACCCCCTCCCCCTTCA